>NC_086287.1:8580566-8750566 GCF_963924245.1 Chroicocephalus ridibundus | reverse complement strand
GATACTTTCTGACTAGTATCCTATTTTATCCTTTTCTTTATCCTTTTTGCATTTTTTGTCATATGTAAATAAATAGCTTCAGATGGTCTTTCACAGGGGAATTCTTCTCTGTGATGGGAATTGATGTTATTAAGAAGTAGCACTTAGAATGTATGTAGAACTGAAACGTTTTATTGCTTTTCTTTAATTTTGATAAAGGAAAGTATTCACATCAGGCAGGTGTCTGAAGTCTTTTTAATGACTGTTAGTATCTTTCCCATTCAATGCAAATGCATTTTTAAAAGTTCAGGCTTAAGGTTTTTCCTAAAAATCTATGCCTACCTGTGTTATGGAGTTCACATATTTTTTTTATTATTTTTTGGCCACATTAAATAAACCTGTTATTTAACTTGATATTACAAGATATTTATATCCTTCTCAAATATCTCATAAGTTTTTATTCGTTAATTGTTCTTTGACAAACTTACGAACCTAAAAAGACTTTGCATGACTAGAGGAATATTAAATTGATTATATTTCACCTACCAGTATCCCCTTACTAATTCCTTTTTAATTCAGGCAGCTCCTACAATTTTCCCTCCATTGTTTTGGCCTAACTGCCATTTGAAAATCTTCTAGGACATAAAGGTTGGGCTATATTGTTGCCTATCAGCTTTGGTAACTGTGACATATCTACGTTTGGGTTTTTTGTATAGGGATTATTTTCAAGTTGTGATTTATTTGAGGTTAAAAATTTGTCATCCATACATAACTTAGTACACCTATTTATGTGCTCAGCTATGGTGAACTAATTCTGTCATATTCTTTCTCATTCTGTCATACTTCTGGTCTTTATTCAGCGTTAGGTCAGTATTTCTTCTGTATGAGTGACTTGGGCGCAGAGTGTCCATGTTCACAAACAGGATTTCAGTATCCACTAAGTAAATAATATTGAGGGGTAAATTTATAGCTAGACCACCCAGAAGGTTCTTTTGTTCATTGCGTCTCCTGACCACTTCTGAAGGTGCCTTCTCAGTTCAGAACCCAAACTCAGTCTCTTACGTGTCAGAGTCCCAAGTTGATGTGACATGGTCTGCCTTCCTTTGCAAACACATTTTTCTTAGAATACTGCTAAGGTGGAAGTCTATTCTCTATGTTGTTACTGACAAAAACTGTATGCAAATCTGGATTTTAGCAAAGCTTTTAAATGCATCCTCAGCTTTAGTAACTGTTACTTATAGAAGATTCGTTTCCTGTATCTTATTTGACTATTTTCAATAGTCAAATGACTATTTTCACCAAGGAGGTCCTGCTTTCCCCAGTACACTCTTTAATAGACTAAAGGAACTACTGTAATTTTATCTGCATCTGATAATAAAAAACTACTCAAAATTACAGGTTTCAAAATATAACTTTGTGTACTTCACCTGAATCTGTCCTGTAGCCACCCAGAGGCTCGAAGGCATGAGAGATATTACTGGACACCAGTGGATTCTGAAAATCCAGAATAAATGCAATGGTGCTCATCAAAGCCATGTTTGATTGCATAGACTAGATCAGCTGTGAGCTGCAAATCCATGTAATAGGTGGGATTTTGCAGAGCAATCGTGATTTTACTCTCTGAAAATATACTGATGGGCTTTTCCTGTTGGGCATTTAGTATTGATCTGCCTCCTAAAAATATTGAATGGTCATCACAATGCTTTTGGTGGGAAAAGGATGTTTATTCTATATTTTTTTTATTACTTAGAAATGTTCTGTAGTCTAAGGAAGTGTTATAAATATTTTGAAACATGGATAAAGCTTAATTCCTCTGTGACCTGTGCTAATTCGGCAGGATGGTATAATGATCATGCCTTTTTTCTCCAGTTGTATTAGGCTGAACAAAAAAGCGATTTCAAGTTCTATGTCCATGTAAAGAATATGTCATGTAGTGTTTTTAAATGAAAAAAGAATTATTTTAAAATTAGTGAAGTTTGTAATTTTTAACAATAGTCAAATCTAGACTACAGCTATGCATGCTCTTGAAAACACTTCTAGATGTGAACAGCTTAGCCGATATGAATGTACTCCACTGAGTTCCCTTGTGGAATGACAATATTGTTTGCAGAAACTCTGATTTTTGTTATTAAATCTCAAAGGTGGGAACTGCCTTTAATTAGTTGGGCTGGAGTGTAAGAAGTAATCTTAGCTAGGTGAACAAAAATAACATTTTAATTTCTTTTTTTTGCCCGCAAGTCTGAATTGAGATGACTCAACAACTGTGAGTTTTACTCTGTTTTAAACAAGATGAAATAGTACAAAAACATATTAAAGTTCACTTATGTGCTGTTGAGTTTCTAAGCATACTGGTATTTATTCAGAAAACCTTAAAGATAATAGATTTAGAGTGTTATTCCTTACACTTTCATCAAGTGCTCAAATATGTTTATTTCATCTCATCTTTAGCCATTTTGTCTTTCTAAAATGAAAATAATATTTACAGATATTACTCGATGGGGAACTCAATGAGATGTGTGAATTCTCTTATAGAAGTACATTTACAAAAGTAAGGTCCAGGGCAACCGTAATGTAGAACTGTGCGGTGGTGATGGTATGGTTTTCCTGAGACAACTAGCAGCCACATCTCTTTTCCCATACATAAATGGCAGTCAGCAATAGCTAGAAACAAAAGACCCCTCTCTCACTCTCTGAATACAGTGACATTCATTCTCAGAGAAGCAGGGGCAGCTTTTTGAAAGCAGACTTCTTCAGTCCAACAATAACACACAATGAGTTATTGACTTGTTTATATATGGAGCTCTTTTCAGTAACTAACTCTGACTCCCCACAGTCTGGACAAATGATTGATTTCGTTGTTAGAAAAAGAGAAAGCTCTTGCACTAAACTCTGTAGTGCAAACTACTTTTTCCCCATTTGTTCCCCCGCTGAATAGGACCTTATTAAAATGCACTTTCCAAAAAATACCTGCAGCTGGCCTTTATAAGCATGTTTTGTATATATAAATAAGTAATTTGTCCCACTCTTTTGTATGGTAACAAACCATTGGAGAATCTTGTCAACATATATATGAAGGTTGAGTGTCATAGGATTTTGGTTAAACGATATTATTTATAATGATATCTATACCAAGCGTAATTTAAAAAGTATTTACAGTAGCTGTTTGCTGTTTTCCTACAAATACTGACTTTTAAATGTTAATAGGTATGATTTTTTTTATTGAGAAATTCCTATATCCTTTTGATGCCAGTTGTTAAAGTAATATGACACATGCTTTGATAGTTTAGTATATATGACCAACTAAACAAATATTTGCATAACTGTTAATTCATCTAACTTTTGCACATTGTTGTAGCATATAATCTATTATATTTTTTGATACACTTTTTGTTAATTCTTCATATACGTATATGCACACCATTTTATTTAAAAGCAAGTGAGTTTTCTTATGTTCTCTTTTATTGCTATGGGTTTTCTTTAGTAAGTAAATAACTATTTGGTTTCTTTTTATAAATTTAAATACTGAGACATATTACTAAAAAAATATGCTGCATTTGTCCAACAGCTGCCTTGCAGGAACAATTTTTATATAGCAAAGAAAGGATGCAGAGTTCTACTGAGCCCTGCAATTTGCTGGTTACAAAACATTGTGGGAAGTTAAGTGCTCATTAGGATTTTGCTGAAGGTGTGTTTCCAATGCATTTTATTAATACATATAGAAATATTATGAAGAATTAATGGAGTTAATACCACATTACTCCTGATTCTCCAAGTTCTTGCACCTGTGAGGTTGTGCTAGCCATGGAACACAGAATGTGAACTAGTAGCATTTTACTGCACCTTGACGTAAACTCTGTTGAAAGCTACTCAAGTTAGAAGGAAATAAGGTGTCACATGCCTTGTGTCCATGTGAATATTCCTTTAGTTTCTTACAAGATTTAATGAAGTGTGGATTTTCGTTTTAGGTTTCTATGGCTATAAAAAGAAAAATGGGAACGTGTAAATTGTGCGTTTCTAATCTGGAACATCAGTCTTGAAACTTGCTGATTTTGTTATTCTAATTCTGTGAGTTAAGCATGTCACACCTTGTTTTTACAATTTCATATTCTGTCCATCTTTTGTGTATGAATTTCTTGTATCTGCTTTCTTTTCATTCTTAATCTTTAATTTGTTTTCCAAACAAAAATATTTTTGCTTGTCATACTTGCTTCCTTTTTCTTTAATTAATGTATTTTTTCTAGCATAGTTTAGCTCCCTTTTGGAGTGCTAGTGCAGATGGGCCACCAGTTTCCACCTCTCATTAATCCTGCGCAGGCAGAATGTGATTCACAAATTATATAATATTAACAGAATTTATGATGTGATATCAGCAATGATATTCTGATGTTCACTAATCCTTGCTAGAACCTAGTTAGAATTAGCAAAGATTTAATTTTTAAAAAAATTCCTAGTGGGTAAGTTGCAAGGGGAAAAAAATTAACTAAACGTCTTTGCCCTTTTCCATTTTCCTATGAACATCAGGGATTAGCATACTTCTTAAAAAGGATGCATAAGCAGAGCAAAGATGACTTGGAAAGAGCTATATTTTGTATAGAAATCCGTGCATAGAGCAGAAATTTGCTGCAGAAATTAATGCCTGTCTTGTTATCTTTAACTTCTGTGTATCTTGCTCTGTGCCTTCTGGATGTAGATCAGGCACTCATAGTAGCATCGTTCTTTACTGGATGTATAGGGTCAGGGGAGGAAAAGGAAGAGCTATTCTTCTGTGTAGCTTCTGTAGCCTTTTGTGAAGACCCAGAGATGCATAGGATTTTCCTGTGATCTCAACGTATCCATACTTACAATTGACTCGTCCCTCCCCCTGTGTATCTGAATGTCCTGGGACAGACCCTCAGCTGCAGTGAAGCGATGTCAGTTGAAGTTGGTGGCTTTTTACTCATTTAATTGAGTGACATGCAAACCTGGACTTACGCCTTCTCCACCAAAGCCATTCAGAAAATCTCTGAACAGAAGCTTTGTAGAGCTTTTTAGCTTTTGTCTCTCGTACAGCTTCAGGTGTTACGCAAGGAAACAAGGATGATCAGAAACAGATCCTGGTCTTTGAAAGACATTATGTTGCAATTATTTAAGTATATTTGTTTTATTGGACAAGTTACACTCATTTGACTGGAGAAACATATCTGTTTTCCGTCTGAAATGTAACCAACAGTTTAAATACTTTTTCAGTCAGTATAGTCCCATTTGACAGCAATACGCATGATACAAGAATAAAATTAAAGGTATGCTGAAAAACAGGACACTGTGTTTATATCTTTCATTTTCATTAAACAGAACTAAAGATGCAGTATGCAAACTTGCGAAGAACTGTGCCTTTAAGCAACTCCTTTGGCTTAAACTTTTGTTCAATTTTTTAGAGGTGTTTTACTATATTTTTAGTTATGCATTAAAATGCAGGTCTATGTGTTCTGAAATCCTTAGTAGTGCCATAGGAATTTGTCAAAATTAAGTTCTCAGATTCTGTGCAAGTGTCCAGGCATTTTCTCATGTATTTAGAGTCAGAATTTTAACAATATTTTTTGTCAAATGGAAGGCATGTCATATATAGCTAACTTTGTTATCCATTTGCTTGTGCCAGGAAGAAAATGTTTCTGGGATAAGGCTAGTCACAAGCATCTTTAACTTTTATAGTAACTTAAAAGCTTGCCCATCTGCTCCCAGTTCTGTTTTTTCTTTCAGCTGTAATTGCCGAAGACCAGTGGGTGTACTAGTGTCAATCAAATCGCCTTGTGACAGCAGGCATATACAGACCCTTTTTTCCTTTCTAGAGATTTCATTTACCACACTTAGATGGATAGTTTGAATTGTTTCAAACTTTAGGACAGTAGATAAAATCCTGGTTTCATTTAAGTTAATAACGGATCCTCTCATACTCATCCATTCGGACAGGTATCTAGAGGAAGGCAAAAACATCGTGGAGTGCCTACTGGAGGAAAAGTAGTTTTTGGCCTCACAGATGTGAGGCCAGTCCCTACCTTAGGTAGGGTACAAGTATCGTTTAAATAGGACCCCCTCAATGAGTAGCAAACTGAGAGATTTAAAGAACCCACACAAAAGCAATTGACTACTGTCAAATGTAACGTGGTCTGAATTTTTTTTTAACCTCGTCTCTACTGCATATAAATTAGACACTCTTTCCCCAACTTTAAACTACTGACCATTGAAAAATGTATTGGGGACCCACGAAGTTTTTAGGTTATTCATTCTGAAAGGTGGTTTTTTATAATTACATTGCAAGCCAAGCCAACCTTAATAATGTTTTGAATAAATACCTTTTCAAGTTGATGCAGAATAAAAAAGAAGTGTACATAAAAATGCTCATATGAAAATGTATAAGAAAATACAGTATATGTTTGTATGAAAATGCTTCATATGGGTTTTTAATCCATGCGTGTGTACTGTTATTTTTCATTCTTGAGGTGGAGTTTGCTATCAATGTTCAGAAGGTAAAAATCATTAGATACTATTTCAATGATAACAGAGGGATTATAAAGTCAGATTAGGTAAGTAACTTGTATAAAGTAATTTTGTTGATAAATAAGAGAAAAAAAGACCATAAAGACCATATTTGAAGGCCAGAAAAATTATTTTTTGCAGCTGACTTTAAAGCTCATTTTGATCTCCACATAAAAATGGGACAATTTTCTATCACTATGCTTTTTGATGACCCAGTAAAGGAATTGCCAAAAATAATTTCAGGATACATATTTCTCAATCTTTAGATATACATCTTTTTTCTGTGGAGTATTGTGATCCCCAGATGCAAACAGATAGAGCAAGAGCTGTACTAGGCAAGAGCTAACAACTTGCTATTCTCCTGTGCATTGGCTTTAGGAACACACAAAAAAGTCTCCAGGACACCTATACGTGTGTGACCCTATTTTAAACTTAGCCTCTCAGTGGCTTATGGTTCAGTTCTACTGATAAATTCAACCATGCTTATCAGAAACAAATATATACCTTGGAAAGTTCTTATCAACACTGACTGGCACAAAAACCTTATTAAAGTGAATAAAGTTTATGGGGAATGATGGCTTTCATGAATAATTTTGTTCAAAAAAAATGGAATGTCTCTGGATATTAGGCATTGGTCACTTTGATAACACTGTATCTGTTAAAACTTGTTAAAACTTGAACTTTGTAAATTTTTTAGGTTAGTAAAGTTGGTGACTGTTTGATTTACTCTTTTCTCTGTGAAGACAACTATTGCATTCCCCCCCCCACACATTTTTTTCTTTTCTATCCTCCTAATCCCATATTCAGTGGGTCTGACGTGGACTCTTTAACTTTCTTCTCTTTTCTGTCCCTTTCTATTTTCATGCTTTCTACAGTGTAAAAATACATTGAAGATTAACTTCTAGCTCCAATTAATTCAATGGCCAAACAAAAAATGAATAGTGTCATTAGGACCCATGGTTACAATCAGGTATTCCTTTTTGTTGACATCTAACATTGATTAAAAAAAAGTAAAAGTTGCTAGTTCTGTGTAAGTAGCAGTGCATAACTATCTATTCTGCCCTCTACCAGAATTTTGGCAAGTGCAATTTCATTTCTGTTACCTCATTGTGCCAGAATGGAAATAAATTCCATTGACCCTTTTACTTGCACGGCTGATTCTCCCTCATGACCAGCTTCAGTACCTTTACTTGCATGATGAAAACGTATAGCATGTATGTCCTCTTTCCACTGCCAGCCTACTTTCTGCCAATGGGTTTGGAACAAAAGAAAAATCCCCGGTGGTTGGGTGTTCCCCCTCAAAGGATGGGTGGGAAGCTTGAAATGAGGTAAAAATTCAATATAGCCCAATACATTCAGTGTAGTAGCTGTAAATATGTTTAATGTCATATGTGACTCCAGCACTGTATTTGACATGTAGAGGATGGATTCCTCCTTCCTCTAGAGCAAACCTCCCTGACTCCAGTGAGTATGAAAAATTGATCTCATATTCTCAATAGAAGTTTTGGTTTATGTCATACTGTTTATCAGTTCTGCAAATTTCTAAAGAAATTAGGGCTGTTTTCTTCAAGGTTTTTTTCCTACTTTTTTTAATATGCAATTCCTTATGCTAGTAAAACAAATTTTAAAAAAGATTTTTCACCCTAGCAAAATATTTAGTATTCATTTAGGAATTTAAGTCACTCCTCTGTTTTTGCGAGAACTGTGTTGCTGCTCTAAAGAAAAACATTAAACTCTGCTCTGATCTTTTAGGGGAAAAGAGTAGCTTACAATGTGAAGATTTAGTAAGTGAATTGTAAGCTTGTGCAGGAAATATTATAATGAAAAGCTATTAAATAAAGCATTTTTCTTACAAAATCTCATACTGTGAAGTTGACAGCATATTCTATAAATGAAACATTAATATAACATTGGTGGCAGGTAAAAGTGAAGAATGATTTCCTCATGGGTTTCCAGATGGCAAAAAACCCTTATTCCTTCAAGTATAATAATATTAATACATGCACCTTATTGCAATGCCACCAGGAAATACCTCTTAACATTTAATTTATTGGAATAATTAAAACTGTTTTTAGAATTACCTCAATGATACTTCATTTTCCTACCAATAACTTGTGTTTGACATCATTAACTGTTTTTCAGTAACATTACTTTTCCTCATTATCTACTGATTTCTAACTCTTTTCTTTTTCTCAAATAAATCAGGCTCACTTACGTGTAGATCTCAGTCTTGAGCTCCTTACTTGGGCAGAAGTCCTAAACTATCTGCCTGAGGTTGGGATGAATAACATTTCCGGTTCCATACGCTTGGCAATTTTGTCTCTGCCTACTGAAAGGCACATACCAAATAAAAAGCTTTTAATGACCCATCACTTATTACCAGAAATATGGAGACAGATAACAAACATTATTTATAAATGAAAATACTGCCCAGAACCATCCTTGAAATGCTTAAAAAAATAAAAAGGAACAAAAAAATTTATGTAGAGAGAGGGAAATATATATTAAGTTTACAAAATATAAAACATCTTTTTAGTTTCAGATGCTTAAGATCTTCCAGTACATGTTATTCCATTAATTTACAGACACTAGATTTTCTATTTAAAGCTTGCAAATGAACACCCTGCATATACAAATCCACTTAATTTATTTGACTGTTTGCAAATCACATGCCATAGCCGTTCCGGTTTTTCACTAATCTTCAGCGGGGTGTTTCAACTGTCCTCCTAAAGACTTCAGGCACACTGCAAAGTACGGAAGCGGTGCCGGGTACTGCAACACCCAAGCGCCTACTACAGGAAAGGTCACGCTTCTGTTCGGGTGAGTCCGAGTCTGAAGGGCAGGACTCACCACTACTCCTGTGAGCAGCTTTAACCTGTGACCAACGATGAGGGAACGAGGAGGAAGTAAGAAGCTACTCTAAGTGGTAGAGCCTGCAAAGTGGTTGCGGGGTGGAATGTAGTCACAGTTCTCTGGTTCTCTTCGGTGGAATTAAAACAGCCATGGCTCAGAGAATGCAAGCCCATTTATTGTGTCTTTTGAATAAATCAATCGGTTTTCAATATTTCCTGTGTCCTTCGATGTGGTGTTAGCTTTAATATCGCTTGACATTAGCGTGAATACCAATTCAATAATACTACCAGTTAAATGATCCAGCTTTATCTTTAAATAGTCCTTATTTTTATAATTTGTCTAACTAAATAATTTCTTATAAGTGTAATTTGCATAAAAGATGTTATATCTCATTAGTGGGCATGTTAATTATCAACTGTATTATGAAAAATAATGAAACATAGATATAGTTAGTCAATCAAAGATTAGATTTTTATTCACTAACAACTTAATTCAAGGTAGCAAACAATGACCAATTGTTTAACATGATTGGCATCACCGGGGTACATGGTACTTTTCATATTATTTAAAAGGTGCTGAATCTGAACATTTGCATCCGTAGTAAATCAGTAATTGTGGCACAATCACAGCCTTACTCTCAAGTAGTTTTTTCTCTTTTCTGGTTACCTATTGAATAGTCTTGTTTCTGTTTTATGACTAAAGTAATAAAGGTCCATGAAATTTCCATTTCTTACCTTCCTTAACAGTCCTCCTCTGAGATTCCAGAATGTGAGTGTTGTCAAAGCCATATTTGGAAAGCATTTGGGCATATGAAGATGCAGGTAGGTACAGGATGTGATTTTCAAAATCTGGGCAGTATTTCCTTTCTATTGGGAGTGAAAATGTTGGAAACTTTGATGAGGAAGTCATCATTTTGGAGAATTACTTCACTCATTACTTATTAAGAAAAGCCTTCCTCGTGATCCCTGATGCCATTTGTTTTGCCTGGTTTAGAAATAATTACAGGTGCTGAGCTCAGATCCTAGTATAAATCAATACTGAAGCTGCTGAAGCTTGGCTGATCTATACCAGCTGAGGATTTGTTTCACTAAATGTGAACTCTTATTGCTATTCTTACAATTGTGTATCTCCTGCCCCTTGTTCAGATTTCAATTGACAGGTTCAGTGCAAAGTGGCTTAGAGCACTCTCTGATAACATGAGTGGACTCTGAGTAATGCAGCATTTAAACTGACAGCTGGCTTTACAGTGCCAAACTAAACAGGAGAGGCATGAAGAGATACTGATGATACATGGACTTTACATAGAATCATAATAAAAATAACTGATACTCTTATTTGCTGTGGATTTGCAGTAGCACCAGTAGATTTAACTTATAAAATACCTTACAGAGTTGTCTTGAAACCTATGTATGTACTGTATAATCATAAGCAGTTCATTAGACTCTAAGATATTATAACATTATATTATAAATATTTCCCCGTCCAGCTACAAACGACAGAGTCATCCCTCACCTTGGTGGACAGAGTTAATGGAAGAAGAAAATCGTTTTAGAATAGCAAGAAAAACACGCTTCTCTCATAAGGTAGAATTTTGCAAGCCTGCAATGCGGAGGGGACCCCAACCTCTCTCACAGCAGCACGGTTACCCTGTTACATGCCAGCCAAGGAGATGCCCCTCCTATATTTTTAGCGAGAAAAGTAGCATATTCTTTGCCTGTGCTTTTTTTTGCTACGTTGTGTTCATTTACCATTCCCTCACCCAACTCCTGTACAAGTGTCACTTCCATGATGAGTTTTCCTGGAGAACGAGGAGTAAAATGTGTAGGCTCTCTGTAGCACAATGAAAGCATGCATTTTTTTCAACTTATGCGTACGTAAGCCTTCTTTTGTGAATAAGACTCATAGGGTCAGATAATGTTTAAAGGGAAAGGCTTTATGTCTCTCAGGCCTGCATGTTTCCACATGGATGCTTCTACACACACACAGATTGAATTATGAACAGACCTATTAATGCTGGGATCACAAAAGGTCAAGTTTTGTCTTCTTTTACCTCTATTCAGAATTGCTTTTGAAAGGGGGGAAAAAAGGGATTTGCAGAAAAAAAGATTCATGATGAAGAATTTTACAGGTCTTTTTTTCTGTCCTTTAGCAACATCTGGGAGTTGGAAAAAAAATCTTATTATGTAAAATAGTCCGGGGCTATTGTATTACTAGATTTTAATATATCTCACTTGGGTCACTTGTAGGGTTACCTTATGGAATGACCTGCTACCTAAGTAACAAAAACAATAAAAAGGAACTTGAGCAAATTTTGTCTGCTACTATAGTGCGTATGTTTAACTGAAGAAAAATCGTAAAAATATTCCAAGAAAAAACTTTAGGTGTTTATTTTTTTTATAATAATAGAGGTCTAAACTCTAAAATATTTTCTTAGGAAAATCTTACGTTGAAGCTGAGTTAATCCTTCAGAACCTTCAAACTATTAATTCAAAAAGTTATAATAAACTTCTACATAGAAGTGGATGTTACAAATCACACTGCCCGATCTCACCGTAAGTAACGTTTGTATTATTTTCACAAATATCTTTGCAAGAGCGAAATCAAATAATATTATTGAAGAGTTTCTACTGCTGTATTTTCATGTTCCATATCCAGCTATGCAGTCATGAAATCACTCTAATACCTAAAAATATTTTCTGCTATATTTTCTACAGAAAACATGGTTGAGAAATGGAGAACTAAGACTGAAATAATAATAGATGCTTTTAAGATGGCAAAAGGTTAACGTTATTCCCTAAAGCTCTGCATTACACTTGACATCTTTTTACGTATATATGTTTGCAAGCGTTCATGAGGGAGCGCAAAACTTGCAAGTATGGGTCTCTACAGTGCACCACTGCTCACTTTTTGTAATGCTAAAAATGTATTACTATGTCTTTATGCTTTGTTTATATCTGCAAAAAATGATACAAAATATCCTGAAGTAGAAAAATACACAAGTGATACAGAATTTTTAAGTGTGATTAAGTCATACAAGTTCAGAGAAACCAAGAAAGCTAAGGAAACGGGTGTTACGATAACAAATTAAATGCACTAATAGCAAGCGTGATACATATTGGAAAGATTCATTCGCATTATTTATACAATTTAAAAATTACAAATTCAAATATTTATTGTTACTTCTCAGTATAATCATTTTAGAATCCCTATAGGCTGGATTAAATGAGAGTAATGAAAGGAAATGAACTCTGATACTGTATAAAATTAGGAAAGAAAATGATAGCAAAATATTGTAATGCTGTTATACAAATACTACCATCTGAAATTTCATATTAGGTTTTGGGTATTTTTTCACAGGGATAGGAAAGAAAGCTGTAGTAAAAATACAAGTGGCTTAAAGATTTGTCTTCAAAAAGAGTACAAATACAAACATTTTATTTAAAGTAAGAATTAAAATACTATGGCTCAACTAGGATGAGAATAAAACGAAACATAATAAAAACCCCAGAAAGTTACAACTTGCATAAAATAGATATACCAGATGAGATTCAAAATAAGGCCCATTACTTTTTTTTTTCCTTCGAAGTACTTAATGAAAATCCAGAACTCTCATTTGCAAGATATCATTGAGTCCTGTACCTTTGTTGTTTGAAAATAAGCAAGAATAAACAGATTATCATTGTACTACTTCAGAAAATCTAAGTTTGCGTAATATGGGGCAAAAATGTGTAATAAATCATTAACTTAGTAGGGCCAATACTTCCATACAGGATGTTTTGTGTCTCTCTGTAGCAAGGGTCAGTGTCAGAGACTCAGCTGAACTGGGACTGGACTGGGTTGAGCAGTACGTGGCAATGTTCATATTCTTTTTTTAAATGCATGAATCTGTAGGTCTTCTGTTTTCATAATTGATGTATTTTATTAATAATGGAACAAAATAAGAGATATAATAATCTAGTAATAAGGAAGAAGAATCTGTGTTTGAGCTGTTGGAAAACCTTTTCCCTTCAATATATGTTACGATGTCCTTCAAATAAAAGGCAGAATAAATGAAACTGGAAGATGTCATACAATTCAGGACTTCATGGCTGCCTTGATAGTGTGAATATGGTTTTCTGTATGTACATACGTACTCTGCAGTAAAATACAATAAGAAAATCATGTGATTGCCCATGCAATACAAAGCTATAACTCTTCAATTGGCATGCACAGTCTGTCCTGGTTATTTCTTCTGAGCCATTAAAACTAATGGTATATGTAATCTAATTTTCTTTAAGTTAGACGCACAATTACATATGAAAAATGAAGTTGGGAACACAAATGGAGACAGCTAGAGGCATCAGCTCAAACATACTGTGGTCCCAGTATTTTATTTGTGTTTGTACATGTAAAGCTTACCTTTTCAAGTGAGATAGGAAGTTTTACGTTTCCATACTGAAAAATAATTCCAGAATTGCAGTCGTATGTTTAAATTACATAACTGGTATATGACTGGTGAGACTTTGCAAATCTGAAACATGAAATTTCTGAAACCAAAAGGGTTGAGGGAATTTGTGTTGGCTTTTTGGAAGCATCCCTCTTTTTAGCAATCTGCTGATGTTAGCCCTTTCTGAAGGCTAATTTCATTAGCATTTCTTAATGGTTTACAAAATTTAACATTATGATGGTGATGATTACATATTTTACGTAACCAGCTATTTTTAACAGCTCCAAGAATGTAAATCCTAAACTGTAACTACATTGTTACTATGTCCATTGAATATAAATATTTCACCACTTCAAAGGAAATGTGAGGATAATCTTGATTTTTGAATGTATGGCAGGGATGATTTTGACTTTATATAGACTTCCTCTGTAGTTCCTTGATTTGAGACACTCTCTTGTCTTTACCAAATTCATAAAAAATACATATGGTTATTATAGTAATAAAAATATGGCATGAAAGGTGTGTAAACATATTGAAAATATTTTAATGACAGCTGGAAGAATATGTGCTAAATGTATTCAAAGAAATATGTATCGTCGATACATATAACTTCTTGGGGAGTTAAAGAATTACATAGTCCTTTTTTATTTTAATGTATGTTATTTATTTGTGAATATGGAGTTTGTAAATTACCAATCATAGAAATAATGAATGTTTTTTTTCCAGTTATTAAAGGTCATTATAAGTGTTTAATTACTGGTGATTTATGTGGTTGTCTATGAAATGCAAAATAAAGGGGGAGGAAAACTGTGTTTATTCCTTGCATTAGCCACTCGTGTGTGTGGCTCTGCATACAGTTATGCCTCTTTCTCTAGAGGCGCAAACATATACCTATAGATCTGTATTAGAAATAGGTTGATGTAGAAATTACACATATGTATTATATGTCCTATCCAACTTGGAACAGTAAAACCCCCATACTTTCTGTAGGTTTGTGAAGGAAAATCTGATATGTGTGACATTAACATCAGCTCTTTCTAGTACCTGTTGTAATTTAAGCGCTCAGGTGAGGGAGCTGATTGATGAATTACAAGCAGCTGCCCACAGCTATAGAGGTCATCTCTCTAAACGTGCTCCACTATTACAGGCTAAGCAGGAACAGTTGTGTCTTTTGTATCTGTATCTACATATAACAGAGCAGTCTACAAGTAGAAGTTCATTGCAGGACCTGTATCTGAAGCAGGGTATGTTTCAAGAGTTGTTCTGGGGGTTTTTCTGGTCTGCTCTCTTGATTTTAAAAAAAAATCTAGCCTTCTGCTCAGTAACATTGTGTATGTCTCTATGAATTCTGAAATGTATTTGCTCAATAGAGTGCTTTTCTCATTGTTTGGGGGAAGTGCTGGTTTGTAACAGCCGTTAACCTAAGCCAAAGTTGTTAAAATAAGTAGAAATGGTCAATTCATTTCACCAATTAGTTTTGAAAGTCAGTGAGCAGAACATATATGCACCTAAACTCCTTTTGTTTTTTGAAAGTTAAGCTTCATGAAACTAAACAATGCTTCCTAGCAGACTTTCCTGGAACATTAAACACCTTAACAGAATTGCTTGAAGATCTACGGTAGTCATGAGAAAAAATACAAATAGAACTGTGAAAATATACTTTAATGCTTAAGTCTGTTCAAAGCTATACTCAATTTTACTTTAACAGATAAATATTCCAGGAAATTGTGATCAGTAGCATATCTGCTTTAGATGTGGATATGGGTATGGATATCCACTTTGACCTAGTGGATAGGCATGTGAGAACTAAAATAATTCAGGATGACTTCGACACAGCAAGGTTTGTTTTATGGTACATAAAGAGTGTTTGGTACCTGTTATGGGATCTACCGAGCTCAAATGAAGAGAATAGGACCCAAACTCTGGATTTGGGTCAACTTCATGAACAGCTTAGAAACACATTTGGAACTTGCTGACTTAACTTTTTTCAACTTGGTCTGTCCTTACTTCTTTCAGCAGTTTCATTGCTATAGTAATGATAAGTCTAAATCTTGTTTCTTGAATTCTGTTATGCTAACAGTGTAGCTGGTATCTTCTTTCTTTCTTCCTTCTTTCCCAGAAAGAAAGTGGGTGAATATGCAGGTTTCAGTTGTTTATTGTTTCCTATAGCAAGCTGTCTACTGAGTACTGTGGGTCTGTCACACATCTACAGGAAACACATAGACTTCATTGTTATCACTCAAGAAATCAACTTGCCATACTTTTCCAGGAAAGGCTAGTTCTAAACACAGAGATTTTCCTTTTTGTATTATGGCATTCTGCAATACCATAAACTGTGGTAATTTCAGACTTTGTTTTGGAAAAAAACTTCATATTTTTTACTTCTTTGCCAGAGAAGAAAACAAGAAGTCTTATGCAGGTCAAATTGTGCTGGTGTCATTTGACAGGTATTTCTGGCAAAATCTCTAGAAAGAGTGTATAGTTTGGTTGTACATCGGTGGGGAGATATTACAAAGACTGATGTTTAATATCGAACATTCAGAAAATTAAGAGAACTTCTTTATTTCTGACCATGATGCCCTATCCAGCCTGCAATAGGGAGTGAAATATAATGTGAGGTGTTTCTCCAAGTTCAAATCAATCACAGTTGGGTTTTGGTTTTTTTTCTATGTTCTGGATGTAAGAAACTTTAGTGAGAATAAGAAAATCTGTCATGGTGCCTGTGAGGGCTAGCCTGGGAATAGTTAGCTTTGAGGACTAGAGCTTGCAGATGTTGCAAGTTAAATATCTTGTTATTTAGATTGCTTTAGTTCTCTGTGTGCTTGTGAAGTGATTGAGCCTGGTAACTACATAGCAGTACAGACTGGGAATTACATTTATACTTTCCTGTTTGGATATTTGTTGCAACTAAACCCAATCCATAATCCCACTTTGTTCTTCAGAGACATTTAGAATGGACTGCTGGCTGAAGCTAAAATACTTGCCTATCAATATAGACATATGTAGTTAACTTCTATGTTTTTCTGAATTGATAAGTAAGAAAATAAGTTTTGATCTTGTAATGTTCAGCTTTATACTATGCAAATCTTCTGGCTTTCTGCAGCTGTTCCCAATGTCTTGTAATCTAACCAGGCAAGAATCAGGGCACCTGTTGCCTGAGGAATTGCAGTACTTCTGGATTATTTTTGTAGGTGGGGCTCTAGGTGCTGCTGGAAACTACATGAAAAGTTTGAGCTTGTGTTTTGTTGTTTTGGAGGTGTTTATGCCACTATTGGAAATTCCGGAACTCTTGAGGCAACTTTAGATATTTTGGGTATTCCATTTGCTTAAAGCAGTATCATTTTTTCAGGTGAGTCATAGTAGGGTGAAAGTAAGCCTCTTCCACTTCTTTGTGTGGTGGAAGTGTCCTGTAGGCAGGTATATTATTGTATACCGCATGTGTATGTTTTCAGTCTGTAATTGTCAGTCATATCAGTTGAATTTTTTGGCTTTCTCAAGCTTTGGTGTTTTTCCTAAATACTTGAAAGAATACATTTTTAGCACTACCTAGGTAGTTTTCATGTCTAATGAGTTATATGATTTTGAGTTAAGGAAATGTTTTTCCTAACTTGAAGTACATCAATTTGTCACTGAAAATAATTTCTTTTTATTACATTTTAAGAGCAATACTTTCTTGTTAGAATATATTGGAAGCTTAGGCATCTGTCACAAAGATAACTGCCAAATTGTATAAGTCACTTTTAGAGGGGAAAGAAAAAGCCTCCAGTTCTTTAAATTTGGGATGACAGTTGTCTTTAGTGTACCGCTGTTGCACCTGGGCTGAGTATGGCATTAAAATTCTTATGAAAATTTTAACACTTTCTGTCAAAGCTCTCTTTTTTTTGGTCAGGAGGATTACTTGTAGTTTTAATGTCAGAACTGCATAAGGAGAGTAACTTTCAACAGCACTTCAGGCAGAAACTTTTTCTTCCCTTTCTTGTTTCCATGAACCATTTTAGTCTTCAGAAGACTTGGTGGGTTTTTCTTGTTGATCATTTCAAGCAACACTTCTGATTTTTATTTTAGGACTGTACTCTCTTGAGGTACTTATGATGGATATGTTGTAATATGCTCAAATATATTTTCATGTTATGCATAAGAAGCCCAGATGGAATCAAATATATTCCACACAAACATCAGCACTACACTCGCTAACTTATTCATAAATCACAATAGAACTCTGCTATTGACTTTAGTATGAGCAGGAATAGGGCTTGAATAGCTTTTCTTTGAAACATCGTGTATGTGCTCATGTTCAATCAGAACTATACTTCAAACGTATTTCAGTTGTAAATCTTTTCCAACAGACTTGTGTGTTGTAACAATAAGGCTTAATGTGTGTTTTTTGTCAATGCTTTTTCCTGATGAGAATTTTTTCACTGCCTCTGTAGAAATTAAGAATGCTTCCTTACAAGTCCCATATAAGGACTCTTCAAGTGTTTAACAACTCACAGGGTCAACTGTTTAATTAAAAAAAAAAAAAGGGGGGGGTGAGGGAGGAAAAGTGGTTGCACATAGAGCTGAGTTGCTAAGTGAGATGCTTATTTATTGGTTTTGGTACAATTTTGACCTCTGATTTATGGTTGCTTTTTATTTCATTGTTCTGTGGTTCATGGTTATTTCTTATTAGATTGCAAAATAGATACACGGTAGAAAGTTTGTTTTATTGTGCATTCCCCCAACGCTCCTCCAGTACCCGGTAAATATTGTCTAACCACTTCCACAATGCTGACGCATCTGGCTGTCCACCTTAAATTGTCATTGAATCGAGCATTGTATATGTGCAGACTGACTCTTAATTAAATCATATATAACTAAACCATACTGTAGGTAAAGAAGCATATTCTGTGGCTTAAAAAAAAGATTTGAGATGAATGAAGAGCAGAACACACAATGCATTCTTGTCATAAGTGCTGTGCAACACAGTCTGCTTTAATCCTTCTGTGCTTGCACTCACAGGTTAGATTATTCTTAAGTGCCAGTGCTTGCTTCTGTGGAATTCCAAGATATTATATCATGTGTCTACAGGGAATATAGGTCCTGGTTTGTAGACTAAGGTTGTTTAGCTCTGATTTGCATGCATGATTTTGTATGACATTAAAAGATCTAGCTGCATACATACTGAAATTATAAAAATGACACACTTCAGTGGATTCTGCTGTTTTAGGTGAATTCCAAGCACACAGGTGTCACCTGAGAGTATAGTACCTAATTTTTGTAGCTGTTTGTGTAGCAAGCTTTGCACTGGTTATCTGCCATTTTTCATCAAGAGGTGGCATTATTTCATTGATGGAATTATGCATTGACTATACATTTTGATTAGTGTTTCTTACCAATGGCCTGAATTCTCCTCATGGATTACAGGTGAAAAGTTCAACTTGGAGCATATAGCTGCAAGAATCTAGACTTTCAGTTAAAAGTAGAGTTCAGTTTTTCTAATTTATTTTCTATTGCTAAAATCAAACACAGATATGCACATATAAATGTGTGTGTATGTGTATTTGTGTGTGGTATGTACTTATTTAAAACAACAAATAAATTCTCTGTATCCAATTCTCATACTTCCCAGTTTGTAAAATGGAAGTTTGTAAACTGCTCTTCAGGCTTGAATTCTCACTTTACCTCTAAAGTTATCACTAAAGCATAAACTTTATGGGTGGTCTGTGTAGCTGTTAGGAGTTGTATGGCAACAAGTATGGAAACTTTCTCTTGCACCACTTCTAGGTAACTGCAGTGTGCTCACAGCACTGGCTTGAATAAAGGGCCATGAGAACTGGAAGCTATAGATGGCAGCTTCTGTATTGGCTCATAACAACTGAGTGAACTGGTTTACTTGAACTGATTGAAGTTAATATTTCTTTAAAAAAAAAAAAAAACAAACCTAAAACATGAATTCTAAGACTTTGATCTTTAGTTGTGATTTACATACAGACCTTTTTCAGAGAACTAGTCCAATCTGGCCCTTAAACAAGTTTTACTTTAAACCAATTTGTTTTGTAAGAACGGGATTAAACATGTAGTCTTGTACCAAGTAGTCGTTAAAAATATGGAAAATAGTCTAAATATTTTCTGAACAGATTAAGATCTGTCTAGCAGTAAATGGATTCACTTTTATCTAATTTTTGTTCTTAACACATGCTGTAATATGAAAGGAAAATAGAGATGGAGAAAGGTAAGTTTAAATCAGTGGGAATGAACAAATAATTGTTTCCTCTCTCTTAAAAGAATCAGCTTAAATGATAAAGGTTGTAGAGCTTTCTCTATAGATCACTGTAGCAATGACATACTTGTATTTGACTCGAATGGTTTGCTTCAAGCTCCCCAAAAGTCCTCTGCATCTAGTTTTTTAAGAGCTGATCCTTGTGTTTGTTCTGCGAAGTGCAGTAAAACACAGGTTCATCTTTTTTTCATTTCCTCAGTCTTTTGAGTTATCTATCTATGTTTCTCTTCAACTGGGTGCAAAGTTGCTTTGGCTGTAATATAGGAAACATGTGCTGCCCACTGGGTCTTGGTGTAACACCTACTGTGAGACTTGGCAGAACTCTTTAACAGTTGGTTTAGTGGTGCTGGAAGTGGAACTGGTCTGGGCCATGTGTATTGTCCAGTAGCATCACCCTTTAGGTTCATGATTGGCAACTGACATGACCTTCCCGCTGTTCTTCAGGGATCCTTAGTTCGGCTGCACCGTGGCATCTAAAGACATAGTAGTAATACTTGAGGGGCAATATCAATAGCCTGTTCTTTGTCTTCAAAAAAAGCCAATGACCGTGCACTCAGCCTTTTGGAAAGGAAAGACTTCCCAAAAAGTGCTTGACCTGACAATTTTTTTTAATGTCATCTCTGTGACTACTCTCATTAATTCCTCTCTTTACTTATCTTATATCCATTGCTCTGTTTATCCTGATGTAGGAAACTGTAGCAATGCTTTCCCTTCAGTACTTAGGATAAAGAATCAAAAAGATATCTTCCAATTAACATTCAGTTTATCAAATCGGTGACTTCATTTTAACTTTTTAACAGTAGGTCATGAAGTACAAATTCTTACTTTCTCTAAGACCCATTTGCTGTGATCCAAGTCTGCAATTCATCTTCATTGTCCTTTACCCATAAGGGTTAAAAGATTGGATCAAAGGAAAATTCTTTCAGCTGTGCCAGGCATTAAGAACTTCTGTCCTCATTGCTTAGGTGTTTTGAAAGGATTGCCTCCTTAAGTTGTATTCACACTGTTCTTGAGCATGTTGTGGTGCTGGCCACCTGCCACTCTCCCCCATCCACAGGTTGCACAGGCCAAAGACACTTTTTATCAAAACCAAATTTATTGTGAGAGGAAAACTTGTTGCCAGTCTCGGAGGACTATCCTTCATATGTTGTCCTTTAAAGCTGTCAGCATTTATATGCTGATATATGAAGCACAGAGCTCATAGAGAAAGCTCTGAATTTTGTGTTGGCCTTGCATTGCTTCAGTTCTTTTGCTGAAAAGAATATTATGAAGTTCTTTCATATGAAAGAGAAATAGTTGCTCAGAGGCTAAAATACGAGGTATGGAACTTAAAATTTGCAAAATATCTGATAGATTTAAGGAATGTTAGGCTTTATGTAACTGAGATACTTCAGAAAATTTTATCTAAGACTATGAACAGCAATGGACTATATCTTATAAACAAGAAGTCCCTTTATACTGTATTTTTCATGCAGTAGTATAGTACGTTGTAAGTGAACTAAATACTTTAAGGCAAATAGCATCAAAGAAATGCCAGGAGTTTCAGACAGTGTCTTTGACTAGCAAATACTGTGACACAGTGGCTCTAGAGAGCAAAGGAGTGGATGCTTATGGTCCTGCAAACACTTTAAATGCAATTTGGTAGGTTTTACTTGATTAGCTGCTGTGTGGTCTGTAGACCGAATGCCTTATTTGTGATTGGAGAACATCAGATGTGTTGCTGCAGTGCAATGTTCTGCTTAGCTTCGTGCAAAAGGAATCCAGTTCCATGTTCCAAGACTGTGGGGTGAAATGAAATGTGGGAAGCGGGGATGGCTGGGAGATCCGCCTCAAAGGTGCTTCTCTAGATATAAATTGACATGTTAATGTAGATGCACCGAAATGATTACTGAGAGCTGATTGCTGTTTTATTTTGCATCTTTAACTGGCATATATTTGTTCTTCAGCTACATGAAGATGACAAAGGCATATGGGAAGTACTACTTTATTAATGAAAAGTAACTGGGGAAATGACTCTGAGAATCAATCCAGAGGTATTATGAAAAGAGTAAGTAAATGACCACTTTTAATTCAACTATTAGATTGTTCAGAATTAAATGATTTTAGGCTTTTACAGCTCTGATCGGTGACTACTAAGGCTACCACAGGGGATCAATACAAAGGACCCTTCCCACATCAGAGTGGCAGCGATATCCCTTGTGCAGTTGGACACTTGCCAGGTAGAGATGCAGGACTTGCTGTGCTCAGGCATCTGAGATGCAGTCATAACACTGATGCGCAGGAAGAATTCTCAAAGGACGAGTGACAATAGAACTAGAGCCCTGGTACAAGCTTATTCTGGCATTTCTACTCCATAGGTAGTTAATGAACATAATGGGCTTAGCTTCTATCAATGTGACTTTGAGTGAGAGAGCAGCTGACTTATCTCCTGCCATGTTATCTGAGCTCATTCCTTACATAGCTAGCATATTTTTTTGGTGAAAACAATGTGTACAAAAATATCTTTATTCTATTTGTTGTCTGAACAGGTAGTCATATTGTATCACTTTGTTAATTAAATTTAATTTTGTGTCCAAGTGAACATGTCTAGCTTTGAAAAACATTGCATTTTCTTTTGTGCCCCTTCTGGATAGTGCTTTTACAAAAGTGGCAAATGATTTACACTTTCATGATAACTATAATACTTTCTTACAAGTTGATGGCAACATGAACTTACAGAGTAGTTCTAATAGTACTCCCTATTCTGTAGCTCAACACTCATGCAGAGAGGTCTTTAAACTACAGATTCGTTGTCAATACACTCACGAAGTTGGTCCGACTGCCGTTTCCATGTAAATTTCAATATTTTTTTGGAGGTAGGTGTCTTTCCTTTATCTGGAGTTCATTGTTATATCAGCAAAATAGTCTGGCTCCAGGGGAGTCTGGTAGAACCTACTGCCAATCTGACCTGTGCTCAAGTATGACTACTGGAAAAAATGGATTTAATGGATCCATTAAAGAATTAAAATTTGAATCAAATTGCTCTGGCATCATCGAAACACCATTATCCATAAAAGCTAGCTAGTGATCATTCTTGTTATATGTTGAAAATTCATCTGCTCTGAAAGCAGCTGGTAGAACCTGGCTCAATTCCTGGAGCTTTTTATTGAAAATCTCTTTAAGCTAGTGACAAATTTCTCTTTTCTTTCCGAGGGAGTGTTTTTCAGTGGCAATAATTTCTGGCAAACAACAAAAATATGTCCAAAACTTGTTTTTAAATAGCGTTCAGGGCTATATCCAATTTCCTATATAAGCTAGTTTTGAATATCACTTTTATCAGTAGTTCTGTTTCAAACAGCGTTCTTCTTCAGAATCAAGTGTCTATAGGAATATTTATTGTAGCTGGGTCAAAATACTAATTTGTTACTCCAGCTGACAAAAAGCCCAGATAAACTGAAAACTGTGACATGTGAGACTTCTACCTCAATTATCATGAACAAAGTGCACTGAACAAAATTTGTTGGGAGGGGAATAATAATCTAATAAACACGTGCTTTAAGATATTTGAAAGCAGCTTCTTGCTGAATTCAACAAAAATGCAATTTGTCTAATCCAAAGTCATCTCTTTTTCTGTCAGTGTTTCACCAGTGTTGTTTCTATCACTGTTCTTCATTTTGCATCATGGTTTCGCCTATGGTGTTTTACTTTCACTAGGGAAATTCTTAAACTTTGCCACTGTTAATATCAATTCTGCCCTGGCAATACTGGAAACAGTAGAAGTCTAGTCTTGGAAGCCATTAGTGTCAGGCTTGTTTTTAAGTATATCTGCTCAAAGTCATGTTACATGACACATAACATTATGTGCTGGATTGTTACCACCATTGACTGCCAACAGCAGCTGGCTTTGCCGGGGCTGGGTACGACGATGTTAAGGTCTGAACAGAAGCTCACCAAGAGCTCTCAAATGGTTATATCTTGGTTGAAGGGCAGTGACAAATAGCTTAGAGCAATTTCAGATTTAATAGTCTATCATTTTGGATAGAGTATGTGACTACCTCAGCACAGCGTGCTTATGATGTCATATTGTTACGGTATGTTTGTGAATAAAGATGCCTTTCATGTGAAGAAGCTTTAAGATACTGTTCGTTATTCTTAGATGCTCAGTTCTCAGACCAGAAAACCAAGAAAGGCGGCTGTGCTCAGAATTTTGCCTAGTGATTTCTATATAAGTCTTAATGTTTAATTGATCCTTGCCTTGGAAAGATACCAGTCAATTTACAGCTTTTGTGTATTAAAGAATCTATCATATTACTATGTACTTATTTTAAAAAAATAAAATACCTGCTGTTTTGTTTTTCAAATTACGCCTGATTTGTTCTACTTTTGTCTGCTAAATTAAACATCCCTTTATATAAGGAGTCAATCCACCACTCAATGTCAATGAAACCCACGTTATTTGTAGATGAATGAACCCACATTTTACTGTAGGGGTCTCTGGGGATGGAACCCCTTGTTTCTCTTGTTAAAACAACAGGGATTGCTACCTATAAGCCCTTTTGTTCCTGGAATCTGTGAGTTGATTAAAGTTCAAACGAAGGATTATTTATTTATTTCCTCCACACATAAAAGGCACATAAAACAAGTTGTAAAAATAAAAAAGGACCCCTATGATCTTACTTACACTTTGATCTTTTCTCGATGGCTTCTTGAAGTTCATGTCAGCTTCTTTACTATTCTTTATGTAACATGCTCTATCTTTCCCTGTAAATTTCCTTGCTGGTATATTTACTTTTATCGATATACCCTTGATTTCCTCTCACTGTTTGCACAAACTCTTCCTTTTTTTAGCATTTTAATGCTTAGCATCTTCAATCCTAGATTCACAGTGGAAAAAGTATGCTTTTCCTAGCAGAGAGACAAGGAGTCATTTGGCAATCCCCTACTTCCTCCCATTGGGGAGTTATTTCTCCTTCTGTATTTATCATTGGGAAATCGCTTCTTTCTTCCTCCTCTTCACCTCTCTTCAGCCACCTTGTTCACGGATACAATAATGAATTGGATATGCCTTGGGAGGTTTAAGTGATCTGCTTAGCATGCCAGTCCTCTTCAGCTCAGGTCCTAGTTCCAACCTTGGTAAGCTGCCTGCTAGAGGTAAGGGAACATGATTTTGTTCCCAGCTCGGTCAAGGTGCGTAAGGCTTGCAGACCTCTGCCCGTAAGTGCTGGCTGACAAGGCTTCAGTGTCCTCAGACTCAATGGTTCCAAAATTCCAGTGAGGTTTGTGAAGACCTCTATCTCTGTTACTGCTTAAATTTTTGGGCCTGTGGCCACCACCGTAGATGTGTTTGCCATTTCAAATGTCAGTGAAAGGATTTCTAATTGAAATAGTTTGATTAAGGTGGTGGAAGATGTCTAGCTCTTATGGTGGATCTTTCTTATACAGGTGGGGTTTTTTGTTGTTTAGCACAGGGTATTCCTATAGATACTGCCTAGATTTCTCTTGTGCTTGTTTCCTGACTTCATTTTAACCAAAAGAAAACTACTTGTTTTTCCCTTTGGCCTTGCATCTCTAAGAATTAACCTGTCAAAACTTTGATGTGAGAAGGGCGATTCTTATGCCATTCCTATTGTCTCTTCAAGAGTTGGGGTTTTTTTGTTTGTTTGTTGCTGAGACATCCGTAGGCATGGCTATCTCCATGTTAAGATGTGTGGCTGGATGCATTAGAGCCTGTTGTGAGTTTCCTGAGGGTGGGGGACTTGAATAGTATCAGGTAAGCTCAACTGGTGGCAAGATGAGGAAGGATGTGGCACAGATGTACTTTGCATGGATACTTCAAAGGCAAAAGCTCCTCATTATTAGATAATGAGGTATGTTGGCAGCCATGATTGTGAACTCTGTTACTTAAAGTGTGGCGTATATGTCTTGTTATTCCAATGTTTTCATTATAATCAAAATATGTAATTTGCATGCAAAAACTTCTTGCACTGAAATTCGTGCTACAATCCTTCTTGGTTAAGACACTGTAATGGCTGGTTGGGTTTTAGTCTCTGCTAATAGCAATGAAGTACCTGATATAAGCTAGTTGTTGAAGCTGTTTATGTTCTCAATGGAGAGAGAGATAGATAATGACGCCAAAGGTCTTGTTTATCCTAAACCCAGTGGGAATTGCCTCAGGTAGGTGCTGGTCTCATCTCTAGATTATAGAAAAACCCTAAACAACTAGCTTCGACTAGATGACTTAACTTCTAAAAATCTCATTTCTTCTAAATGAAGCAAGAACTCTTAAACTGGTGGCTGAAATAGCTTCAGGGGTTACTGAAATTTAAATCATCATGCTTCCATTTGTTCTGTAACTGAAACGAGGAAAATGCACTATCTATAGTTTTTACTTTATCTTCTCCTATGTGTGTCTCTGATATGTAAATTAGTGGTTCAATTAAACTTAGAAACATGTTTATAGAAAAACTGAGATCTCAAATAATAAAATGCTTTTTTCATATTGCTACAGACTGTTGAAGAAGCATGTTAAGATTAAATGAACAATAAAGGTAACTTCAACTATTAGGGTACTATCTTTATGTTTCTGTGAGAACTTGTTAAATACTTCACAGATTGATTTGACCTGATTAATATTCATTAATTCATAGGTATCTTAATACCAAGGCAATTGGTATAACAGTCTGGAAAACATTGTTTGGTATCTAGTGCTCACTTTCAGTATTTAGTTTCCCACCATCATGTAGCTGGATTACATGTGTGTATATATATATAGGCTTCCATATTTTTTCATGTGTGTGTATGTACCCACACACAGAATTCTGGAGCTCAGAACTTTACGTAAATGCATGAATTTTATCTATTGCTCTACCTAGCCGTCTTCCCCTTCCTTTTCATGTGCTCCTAATGTGCCTCTGCTAGGTGTGAGTAAATGGCAAGTGATGAGCTATGGAGTGTGAGGAGGTAAGACGGGCATGATTAAATATATAAATTTTTCTTCTGGTGAAAAAAATACGTTGAAGTAGTCCCTGTCCTTGGTGCTTCCTCCACATATTAATGCCCCGTTTCCCCTTATTTTGAGGAAAAAGGATGAGTTTCCAATCCTGATTTGTCACAAGGCTACAGAACCAGTTACACTGTCACAGGTGATGTGAAGGGTTTGGGAACAAATGCACGAGAGTACGTAGAGCAGGAGAAGGGATGGGAGCTTGCACCAGAACTGTGGCTGAGGAAAAACAAAATACAAGTAACCATGCTTCAAGAGTTAGTGTTTGCAGAGAAATTGCTGTTTAGTCAGGAGAGTGGCAAAAAAGAGGACTTGAGATTCAGAATCTTCTTTATGGTGTGATGAAATAGCAAATCATGTATCAGTGCTATGTGCTGGAGAGCTAGATGCCCCAATGGAAGGGGGAAGTCTATAAATGAAATAGAATCATAGAATTGTTAGGGTTGGAAGGGACCTTAAAGACCATCTAGTTCCAGCCCCCCCTGCCATGGGCAGGGACACCTCCCACTAGATCAGGTTGCTCAGAGCCCCATCCAGCCTGGCCTTGAACACCTCCAGGGATGGGGCTTCCACCACCTCTCTGGGCAACCTGTTCCACTGTCTCACCGCCCTCATGGTTGAAGAACTTCTTCCTATCGTCCAGTCTGAATCGACCCATCTCTAGTTTTAATCCATTCCCTCTAGTCCTACCATTACCCAACATCCTAAAAAGTCCCTCACCAGCTTTCTCGTAGGCCCCCTTAAGATACTGGTAGGCCACTGTAAGATCCCCTGGGAGCCTTCTTTTCTCCAGACTGAACAACCCCAACTCCCTCAGCCTGTCCTCACAGGAGAGGTGCTCCAGTACCTCTTCATTGCAAAATACCCTTTGCAATGAAGATTCGCATCGGCTCCTGAAAAGCAGATAATGCCATATGCTGTGCCCGAGACTCCCGGGCACTCTCATCAGGGCGATGCTGGGTAGGGCTAGTTAAGAGCCGCAGTTGGAAACTGTTAAATGAAGCTTGCAATATTATTGTCAAAGTATTGATCACCCAGGGCTTGGTGGGAAGGAGAGGAGCCCTCCTGCGCCAAGCTGAGCAAGCTCGGCATGAACACGGGTGAAAGCGTCCCGTGTGGGCATGAGAGCGGCGGGGCTAGCGGCGGGGCTAGCGGCGGGGCTAGCGGCGGGGCTAGCGGCGGGGCTAGCGGCGGGGCTAGCGGCGGGGCTAGCGGCGGGGCTAGCGGCGGTCCTGCCGCCCCCCCTGCCGGCTGACGGCCTTCCAGCGCCGCGCCCGTTTTTTAGTATTGCGGCTGAATTTCATTGCCGTTGGGTTGGGCTTCGCCGGGCAGGGAGTAAAACCCCTTTCCCATAGATGTTCGCCCTGTTAGTTTATTTTTTTTTTTTTTCACTATTGTTGGCGCGGTTTGGGAAAAACTTCGTCGCTTAAGGTGCTTAACCATCTTCCTGCTCACATCTTCGTGCTCATTTTTTTTTGATGACTTACAAATAAATCAGAATTACATAAATTACCCCCCTCCCCCCCTTTTTTTTGCCTGCTCTTCAATAAAAATTTTTTAAAAAATGGGTTTCTTCTGGTAGAGACTACAGGTAGGAGCTGAATGTTTGTGGCTGTCGGCAATATCTTCGTTGTCAAACTAACACGAGGGGAAGTTTGATAACCTCCAGGTAAAAGCCCTTTGATTTTTATTTTAAATTCCAATAAAATTTTAGAGGTCTTGTTTGAGGCAGGATTGTTTGTGGAATATGACATCTCTGTCTCTACTTTCTGTCTTAATGCCTTGTCATAGTTCTTGATGTCTGCCTGTCAGCACAGCAAGAGGGATTTTTTCATGTCTGAATAGTCACCTTAATGATAGCAGATGGAAACACCACAGGGGGTCCAAGCCCATCACACTGTCATTGTCACAGACTGCCCTGACCTGTTTCCACTCCTCTATTTTTTTGTCCCTTTTTAAAGGAGAAATGGATGGTAATTGAAAAGGATCTTAAGCAAGACTTAGGAAGCTGCAGACAACATGATTCCCTGCTATCTCTCTCTGTTTTCACAAATAAAGTCTTAACCTCTTAAGCACCAATAAGAGTAGAAAGAAAGCTAAATTGGTAAAGCTTTATAAAGATTGGCCTACCAAAGCTTTTTCTTTTTCCTCCTCAGGATACATCCAAGCTGTGTTACATCCTCATCATGGTTGGTGGGTGTTTAATTCCTTAGATGTCTCCTTTTTTGCATAGAATTATTGATTTCCTAATGAAAACTGCGTATGCACTTATCAGTCCATTGCTGTGTTATCCGCTTTGATTGCGTTGAAGTATTGTTATGCACATCAACAGGGAACTTCGAGACTTATGTCTAAAACTAGCTGTGAAGATTTATAAATTCATAGTTGTTTGCATTGGCATTTTAGGATTATTTCTTAAGGTTCTCTAATTTGATTTACAATTGTGTTAAATTGCAAGCAGTTAGACTTTAGGTTTTGGTTTTATAATAATTTTTTATTAAAAAAACCAAATCTTTACATCATTACAACTTTAAGGAAGTGATATGTTAATGGAATAGTGAAAAAGAATTTTAGTTCTATAGCTTTTGTTTAATATCACATAATAGTTAAATCTCTCTCATATCCCTAGAGGAAAAATCAAAATCTCTGTGTTACTGGATCATAAGTAGCTTCAGAAAGCTAGACTGTGGTGACTTACAGTGAAAGTGTGAGTTCTGAATTGCCAAGAAACCTTTGTACGTGTATTTGAAAGTCCTTTCTGACATACAGAAATAAAATTCTTTTTCCAATTTTCAGCGTTATAATAGGTTTAAACTATTTTTCAGCGCAAATATTTTTTCATAATTCTAGTTTCTTAAATGAAATGTATGTTTTACCACCCTTGAAACTACTTAACTACATTTTGGCTGGAATATATATATTGCATTCTTAAGTTAAAATAGCGTCATATACTGATTATCTCTATTCTTACTCAGAAGCTAAATAAAAATGAAGAATAGGATCAAGCTAGGTTAATTTCTTAAAATCTTGGATGAAAACAAGTTCAAGATACAGAAGAAATAGTGAAGTAAATGAAATAATTTTGTGGAGTATTCCATTTAAATGGAAATGGCATGCTATGACAATTACAGGTTTTTAGGTAGCAAAAGGTGAGATCAGACACTTGCTGATTTTTTTTTCGGAATCACCTTGGAAATGCTTACATCCAATTAAATTAAATGTGTTAAGTGACTATGCGCTTTTGAAAAATCTACTAGGCACCTGTCTAAATCCTTAGGCAATGAGTTACCTTCAAAAGTCTGGCTGTGATCTGGAAGTCTGACTGCACCAGTGATCAAGCTAATTGATTATTTTTTTTTAAATGCCTGTGCTAAATCTGTGTTCGGTAACACTCTAGGTAAATTCAGAATTGATCAGAATTGGAAAGTAAGCTAAAAAATACTCAGTGGCAAATCTTCCAGTCATTGTTCAGAAAAGACTGAAACGTGTTATTCCTTTTCTTTTATCTTCTTACTTTCTATAAGCCAGTTTGACTGGATTTCATATATCAGAAAATTATTACTTTGGCTATCCTTATATCCATACTCAAATGTCCAGCTTTAAACCAATAAAAAGTACTAGTTCATAATTTAATGGAAAATGGAAGGTGGACTATTACGTGTTTATTAATAATGATTTCAAAGGCAGATTTACTGTTTGCCCCATCTGTGATAGACTTCCTTAGAAGAACGTTAATATATTCTGTACATAACATGTTTTATTTTATACATTTCATAAATTTTTACTTTACCTATTTTGGTATGCATTTCTTCTTACTGTGCTATGAAGTTGTATTTCAGTCCATTATAGAGTTTTGATTAGAAGGTGAGCTGGCAACTAATACTGCCTAGTTTCACTGGAGTTGATTAAAAGTGTTTGGTTTTTTAAGTTGAGCTGCCTTCTCAGTACCCTTGCAGTAAAACAGAGCAAATAAACCCAGGGGGAAAAAAAAAAGAGGATTGAAAACAAACAAAAAGCCTCCTCCCAAAAAACAAGAAGCCCCCAAACTGTTAACCTTGATTTCTGATTATCTGCCTGAAATACCCAAATTGACAACGGGAAGATAAATGCCGGTGTAGTGGAAACCATTTATGTGCAAAATACTGTAAAGTGTACACAGTGGAAAATGCTGAAAGAGAAAATATGTAAAATTATTTATTTCTAATTTATCTGAATAATACTTATCCTAGCTGTGACTTGTATCTGCAAATAATCAATGAATTTTTAGGACAAGTCTCTTACAGTATCTTTAATTTTAAAAAAAAGAATACTTTGTTCCTGCTTTTATTTTCTGACAGGTTGAATGCTTCCAGATATATAACTGTATAATAGATCATCTACCGGTGGTAGTCTTCACTGGATATTTCAGCATTGTAGTTCAGGTAAATAATGTTAAAATATGCATAATTTCCTGATATTGTTTTCTAAGACATTTATAATGCTTGTAAATCACAAACAGTAACCAGCCACCACCTTTATCATCAGTGTAAAGACAATCATATAGTTCAAATATTTTTCTTTAAAAACAGTTCTTATTTGTGCCAGTATAAAACCTAGTACTGAGATACCAATCACGTTGAATTATTCCCTATAATTTATAGATTAAAAAAACCCCAAAAAACAAACAAACAAAAAAAAACAAAGAAAAACACAACAGAAAGCTGGCTGCTGAGAGTATCGAAGGTGGAAGTACCTGAACTAATACCAGCAAGTGGCTGTTTGGTTGTTAGTTTTCTGTCCAACATATAAAAATGCAATATAGGTGTTCGCATTTCCGTTCTTAATTCATTCTGCCGAACGTTCATTGCTATGTTTACTGCCTATATATATATAATCTCATTACTGGCTTTGCGGCCATTTGATTTTACTCAAAGGTCAGCTTTGATGTTATTTCTATTTCCAGGCCTCCCTTAAATCGTGTTCTGAGGTTGATCTTTGACAGAGCGACTGCAGCTGAAAACAGTGGTATTCCAATTTATAAGACTTTTCTGAATCCTAATGTTTATCTGCTGATTGGATGTGACAAGTGAATTAATTCCTGCTTTGTCATAGTTATCTGATATAATAAAATAATTGGGCTTAGAGAAAGAGTGGAGGAAAGGGGGGGGGGAGGCACAGACACATTGAAAAGCTAGCCTTGTGAATCTCCCTAGAAATGTCCTGCCTGATAACAATGTAGCACAACACTACTTTATCATCAGTTCTTCATGCTTTCAATAGGTACAAAATTTAGGTAATTTATTACATCCTTCTTATAACAGGGTGTGTCCTACAAGGAATAGGAATACCATCTCCATTCCTGCCTGCAAAAGTCTAATAAGTTGTTTCAATTCAGCGCTTACTGGAAAGTGGAAAAAAAAGGATGACACTTGTTTTGAAATTTGCTAAAATGTATCTTAAGTAAAAATTGCCAAAAAGCTAAACAAGAAGCTGCTTAGGCTTCTTAATACCTTATGTGCACTTTTGTCCCCTGTATAATCTTGATCCTGTAAGTGCTTGTGCATCCAAGTTCCCAGTAGTCAACACTAGGTATACGAGTAGCTTCATTCAATTTAATGAGAATGCTTATGGGGTCAGAACAGGCAGACATAAACGTATGTGTTCTGCAGAATAAGAATCTATATTTCCATTATCACATGTACGTATTGATTTTTAAGTACTAGCCAAGAAAGTCTGTTATCTACAACAATAATAACCTAAATTTATCTTTCTCAAGTCTTTCGTTGCTCTTGCTCACTGGCTGGCTCTCTGAAGGATAATTGAGGTTTGTACAAGCAAGTTCTGTTTTTATACAATTACTTAACATAATGCTCCTGTATATCTAAAACAAGTAGTCACAATGTTTGCTTAGTTGAAGTCTTTCTTTTCCATCATCTCTCCCATGCCCAGTTTTTCCAAGGTGCTGTAAGCACAGTTTTTCCTGCGGGAAGGCTCTTGTGTGGGTACAGAATCCACGTGTATTCTATAATGATAAAATCCTCAGGAATATATCTGCCAGCTCAAACTTTATTTCTATTTCTGTAGTGGTAAGGTGTAACATTAACTTTTCACGGGAGAAAGTAGAAACTTCAGGAAACGGAACATATACCACTTGATGTTGGTTACTGATACGGGGGGGCAAACCTGCCTGTCAGTGAAGCTCACAGAAAGATTCCGAGCCTACAAGAAACCTTGTGTTCCCCTGGATATGTGGTGCCAGAAAACTGTTTCACTATCAGCATCTTCCTCTCTAGCGCTTGCAATTTGGGGAAAATATGTCTGGACATTACTATGCTCATAATCCCTGCAGCCAGGATCACTGCGATTGTTTGAAAAAGTTTGAGGACTGTTTCACGCTACATCTGGGGTCAGAGCAAAACGAGAATTAGATGATGATTTCTTTCTTCTTTGTTCCAGTTTAACTGGAAGTATGGCATGGAACTTGTGTCCATTTTTGTTATGGTTTCAGTTTACTTCAGCTTTATGCTGATTATTATTAGTTACACTACCATAAAACACTTCAATTATGTCTTATTGGTACATTTCATTCTGTTTTCTCAATAGTAATATGAGGCCAAAATGGAATTCTTATATGAGAAAGCACTTATTTAAGGAAATACATCCTTGCCAAAGCTCTAAAAATCAATCTCTCTTGCCTTTGCTTACCCTTAGTTGGAAGCTTATTCAGAACTCCCAGAAAATTTCTGGTGTACAGACTACCATGCGCTTCACGTCTTGGCCAGGATTGACACGAAAAGCTGTTATACACAGTAGAAGGTCAGTATGTTCATTTTTGTTGCAACATATAAAATGAATCTTACTGAAGAGTTATTTTCTTCCTGCTTTCTTGCAATTTAAGATCTTGATTTTTCCATGTACGGCCTGTGGATCCGCAGGATCCTGTTACAGTTCTGTTAATTTTTACAGATGTACCATAAGTTCACCTCTTCCGTGGAGTAAAGACTTTACAATATTTGTTTTCAAGTAAGATTTGGAAATGAATGCATATCAAACATATCTATAGGAAAAGGTACTGGAAGCGTATCTTTGTATTTTATTTATATAAAATAAGATTTTAGAATATTAATTTAATACCATAATTTTTTTTTACATAAAGGGTCTCAATGCAGAAGTAATTAGCTTATGAAATCAAGTGTATTAATAACTGAATACTCAAGTATTTAGGTACAAATTAAACTTTTTACTCGTGTAAAATCAAGAGGCAATTTATCCCTAAGAAGCAGGTACTGAACTAGGATTGATAACCCACTTGGTGTAAAGCTGTTATCTACTCCAAGCTATCTAGACTACCTTTATTTTTAGGTGAGGTGAATAAGTATTTGTAAAGAGCTATTAATTTCATCCTAAAGTAAATTTCCAGACAGAAGCATCAATGGAGTGTAATCCAGGAAATCTTTCTCCTGAATGGCTATAGAGATGGATTGCTTCACATGCAGATATCTGAAGTGAACTGAGATGAACCTCACTTCTCTGGCTATTCCTGACTCAACGATGGACAAGCCACTTGTCTTAGAAGAACTTAAATAATTTTGGTTAGAGGGTCTTTATACAGCAGTTTGCCACTATGATCACTGTAGTGCCATCGGTTTTGGATAAATTCCTGATCTGACTCTACTACTGTATACAAACTCAATAGACAACACTGGAACTTAGTTCCCTTTCTTGGTGGGAGGCAGGAATGGTGCATGCAGGAGAAGCTACAAGTGATTAGTACTTATCTCACTTGAAGGCTTGAGTTTTACCCAACTTCATTTAGAAAATAGAATAGTAATATGCTTAACTTCTCTTTTTTTTTTTTTTTTTTTTTTTTTTTTTTTTTTCAAAATAGTCAGCTTAAACAGCATTTATTCATTATGCAGTGGTTTCATATTTCACCAACTCACAGTGACCTAATATCTCTCAATTGCACTTTATGATCAGGAACATTTGAATCTTAAGGGGGCCTACAAGAAAGCTGGTGAGGGACTTTTTAGGATGTCGGGTAATGGTAGGACTAGAGGGAATGGATTAAAACTAGAGATGGGTCGATTCAGACTGGATGTTAGGAAGAAGTTCTTCACCATGAGGGCGGTGAGACAGTGGAACAGGTTGCCCAGAGAAGTTGTGGCTGCCCCATCCCTGGAGGTGTTCAAGGCCAGGCTGGATGGGGCTCTGAGCAACCTGATCTAGTGGGAGGTGTCCTCCGCCCATGGCGGGGGGGTTGGAACTAGATGATCTTTAGGGTCCCTTCCAACCCTAACAACTCTATGATTCTATGAATATTCCTAGTGCAAATATGTTATAAAAATGAAAGGAATAGCTAATACAAACTTAAAAACAGAAATCGTGCTTATATTTTGTGGCTTTGATGTCAGAAAACAGGATGAAAGAATCCAACAGTTATGCATCTGCAATTAACACTATATTATAATTTGTAATGTGAAATCTTCAAGAGGGAACCTTTAAAGCTAAATTCAAGGTAAAGGTGCCAGATACAGCATTTTTATTTTCTGAATCTTAACGTTCAGCGAGGTGCAGAAAGCACTAAGAGGATTACACTAAGAGGGGAAAAGGCTCAGGTGCATGTTCTGGATGTATATGCTTTAAAAATATCTTCAGGTCTAGGTATTAGAGCTGAGCCCCTGGCTGTTACTTTTAATCTTTTATTGCCAAGTAAAACCTTTCCAGCAGAGGAGAATTCAGGATGTATAATCCTTGTGCATAAGCCTGGGATTGTAGCTAACCTTGACAATTACAACCTGTTGTTCTTTTATCACTATTGAGAAAGATGATCTATGAACCAGCAAGTTGGGATAGACAACCATCAGCTAATACAACCCCTCAGTGTTCTGTCTGCTGGTTTGGGTTTTGTTTTTTTTGGTTTTTTTTGGAAGGGGGCTGGGGGAGAGTTGTTGTTGTTTTTTGGGTTTTTTTGACAAATAAATATTGCCCTTGTGGAGTTCAGCAGTCTGTTTCTGCTAGGAGTTTTGGAAGAGTTATTATGTACCCCTCTGTGTTCTTGATCTTTTGCAGAATGTGGAACAACTTAAATTTCTCTGCAAAGGTTACTAATTTCTTTCATTCATAGAGGGAAACTTTCAGTATTTTATGGATAATTCAAGTCTGACTTTCCATCATGCTTTTGCATGTTGTGTCTAACCATTCAGTCAAGGTATTTTGAATAGAAGAAAGCACAACAGATGAAAACAATTGAGACTTGCTTGTGAATTAAACACCTTAAGTAGAGCATTAGCCCTTTACTATGAGTATTCTGTGAAACTATAGTTACTAGAATGAATGTTTGTCAATATAAAAAAAAACATAAGAGGGAAAAACTTATACTACCTATGGTTTTGATTTGACTGCACTGGCATTCTTTATTGAAGTCGTTTCCCCTGCAATATTTTTTTTAATAATACAAACTAACTAAAACTTTTTTAATTCTCTAATTTACATTTTTTTTGTTTTATTCTATAGCTTTTTATTAGATGCATTATATTATCTTCTACATTTCTAAGTTTTATAATTTTACTAAAGGGGAATTTGGTATTTTGTCTTATGCTTAAAACTCTGATTAGTGCAATAAAGGCACCTTATCTGTATTGTGTGATATAATAGTTGTGTGGCATGATAAAACAATCAGCGTAACTCTGCTGCTGCTGTTTGCAAACTTTTTGAACTTTGTTTGCAGCTTTGACCGCTCTAACTCAGCTAATGCCTCTCATGGGCTGGTGGTCTTGAACAAACTGTAAAATAAATTGAAAAAGCTTAAGTCCCCAAGAAGAAAGTTAATGGCCAGTCATTTCTATAGATGCTATTTCTTCTGGTTCTGCATTTTTAAACACTTCAAGTGGGATAGGAGGAGCATGATGTTGGCTCTTTTATTGTCACAGCCATGGTGCCTCTTTGCATTCCTGGGATTTGGTCTGTGATCAACCACTAAATGAAATATTAAAAGATTAAAGCCTTTGATCTAAAATTAAATCATTAATATTACAATGCCTCAGACTTTTCTCCATCCCTTGTGCAAATAGGCCAGTTCAGTAACTCTTGTATAAAAAATATCATATCCACCAGAAGATAGCTTTGCATTATAAGTCCAAAGTGCATTTTTTATTATAGATACACTATGACTTTGTTAGCACAGTAAAATTGTAAGTATAATAACATTAACTTATTTTGATAGGCTTAGGCTGATCCCAAGGTGGTTTGTGCCTTTGCCACTGAGAAAATGATGATGGCATTTCCCAGAGAAAACGCCCTCAGATACCTCATGGTACCTCAATGGCACCTCAAATTGGTACCGTTGATGTTCTGGCCTCTGGCTAATGTGTGACTGCTGACTACCTATTGTACCCGTAGGCTGTGATACTTCCTTTTGTGACAGTGTGAAAAATCAGCCATGAACATTAATTGTGTGGGTATTTGAACTGGGCTTTGCACTTTGACTTGTTTGTGCGAATGTACAATATTCTTATTTTGTAGGATGATGTTATAAAAGCTTAAAGCTCATCAAGGTTTCACGAGAACCGTATTAGATTTTTTTGGTCTGGTTTCCTCCAAGAACAAGGTGTATCTCCATCTCCCTGTTCCTGTGTTTTTATTTTTAAGATCATGAAGTTATTTCAGTGTAAAATTTAACAGGTAAGATATTTTTTAAAAAAAGGTCTTTCAAGTCTTGTGAAAATATACTGGTTGTTAGAAAGAGCAAGTCTTAGTACCAAGGAATCCACAAAAGAATGACTTGTCTCATGGCTGAGCTGTTGAACTGCAGTTTTTCACCTTGCCTACTTGTACACTGAGAATCCAACTCAAAGTCATAAATCCATAGGAAACTAAGCTTTGTGAACTCTGTTTTCCTGTAACTAGTTGCTCTTTCCTTCTGAAGACTGAATTTCCTCCATACAATACAAATTGCTCCAACTTGTGCTGACCAGCAGAGATTCTGCTACATTTTTGCGACAGCGAACAGGAAATTATCAACCTGAACAGAAATATTGTCCCTTCCATCAGTCTTACAAACACTGATTAATATCACAAGAAGATACAACGAAACATCTGTTGCAATTACATCCTTGTGCAAGTGTGTTACTTCTAATGAAGGGTTGTTCTTTTCGTAAAGGACTCTCATCTTCCTGGCATCACAAGATCTTGGGAATATACCATCTCTGCTCCCAACAAGTGTGGAGGAGATGAGAGGAAGGGCAGTCATTCTGATCCTTCTATCGGGTGTGGGCTGTAGAAGGCTTCAAAGTGCCCAGTAAGGAGGGCTGACTCTTCTTTCACTGTATTTGCACCCTCACTGGATTTTGACTTTTTCCCACATGACAACAACAGTGGTTTTGGTACTTCTTCGAAGTTGAAGAGGATAGATTGATTTGAATTTCAGAGAGAATTTAATTTTATAACCTGGGAATCTGTCATGCAGGAAAAAATAACCGCTCAGGCTAAACCATAAATGATATATTATAAAAAATATATATATTCCTTAGTTTAATTGTTAGGAGATAATCTCTAGTTTTTTAGTTTTGCCAGTGTAATGATTGCACAAGTCACCAGGAGGAAAAAAATATACTTAAAATGCTTCTAGTGCAAATAAGTGTCTCAGGTTTTTCTTGTGTGTTTTGGTGGTTTTTTGAAGTAAAATATTACAGGGAAATCTGAGCCAGGATTTATGGGGGGAATCAACACTTATAACACTTATACATGAAACACTTATAAATACTGAAAGGGTGGGTGTCAGGAGGATGGGGCCAGGCTCTTTTCAGTGGTGCCCGGGGACAGGACAAGAGGCAATGGGCACAAACTTGAACATAGGAAGTTCCACCTAAACATGAGGAGGAACTTCTTTACCCTGAGGGTGGCAGAGCACTGGAACAGGCTGCCCAGAGAGGTGGTGGAGTCTCCTTCTCTGAAGACATTCAAAACCCACCTGGACGCGTTCCTGTGTAACCTGCTCTAGGTGACCCTGCTCTGGCAGGGGGGTTGGACTAGATGATCTCCAGAGGTCCCTTCCAACCCTATGATTCTATGAAGGGGCAGGGGAAATTGGCTGTTGTGTTTGGGTTGTTTTCCCCTTTACTATGCTTGGAAGGAGTTATAGTGTCTAAGCCTTGTGGTCACAGAAGCATAAGCTGATGACAGAAAGTAGTCATGAGAAAAGTAAAGACACAGCTGAAAACTTCTAACTAACCTTTCCTTGAAAAAGGCACGGTTGAAAATAATACTAAAGTTTAATGCAACATATTGTCCTTATAAATACCTTGTAAATACTGATAAGGAATAGAAAAATAACTGAATATCAGATAATTCCTGAAAAACAGAAGTAAGTTATCTATTTGAAATTGTTACCCCTCCTATCTAATTTTAAATTTCATTTACTTAAAATACGCCTTTGCAACTGTTCAAACGTTCTGGCAAATCACGTAGGTCAGTAAGTTTGCCTAGAGAAGGTATAAGTCAGTCCAAAGTTCACTTGATTCTAGGCTTTTATTCCAAATCTCTTGTTCAAAATCAGGATTCAACTATTACATTTCAGTTCTAACTTTTTTCCTCTGTGATTTAGCCCTACGTTCCTCTCATTTCATTGGAAAACAAAACAGAGGTTAGATTTTTTTTTTTTTAGATTTTCACATCATTTATTAGCTGTTTCTCTTATTTCCAGCTTGGAATCTTCCTTACTAGCAAAGTGATATTTTGAAATTTCAGTAACAATAACTTGTTCTCAGCAGGAAACAAGTTATCTGTACAGTTTTAATCATTGTTTTTTATAGTACGAAGATTATCTAATTAGAAATAAATAATATGGGCCTCTAAGTTCATGAAACTTTTAGAAAAATACAGTAGAGGTATGTAGTTAAGATTTGTTTTTTTTATGTACTGGATTTTTATTTTTTCTACACCTTTTCACTGCAGGGCTGTGTGTGAGTTTTACTGTGGTAGCAACTTCTATAGATGCACTTAGACTGCACAACAAAGAATGATACAAGGGAGAGTGAGGAGGGCCACCGAAACGGCGCAAGGGCTGGAGTGAGCGCAAAGAGGCGGTGGGAGGTGACCCTGTTCAGCCGGGAGCAGGGAAGCTTTGGGGAGATCTGGTAGCAGCATTCTGATACCTGTGAAGAGGCTGGTGATCCCAGGCTCTTGGGAGAATGAAAGACGATTCCATAAAATGAAAGAAGAGATTTAATGATATAGATGAAAAGTATTTCCTTTAAGGATGATTAAGCGTTGAAACAAGGTGGCAAAAGGCTTATGGAATCTCCATCCTTGGAGGGTTTCAAGACCTGAAAGGACTAAGCCCTGAACAACGAGGTTCAAATTCAGTGTTGACCGAGCTCTGAGCAGGATTTTTGGAGTAGATGGACTCCTAAAGTCTCTTCCAACATGAATGATTATGTGACTTAGTCTTTTTTTTTTTTCCTTTGTCACCAAGCCTTACGAAAGCATTTTCTTGATGAAACGTTTTCTAGAAACAACGGAGCTGACGTGATCCCGTGTTTCTCTGTGGCCTTCTATTCTACTCCAACAATGCAAATGGGGTAAAACAGCTCCCTGTGATGTGTCTTTAACAACTGGACTGCCTTAATAATCAACAATTATTCCTGCTTCTCTGTTCTCTTAACTGACAGCAGAGGGAGCATATTCAAATGAGAGTTCATATTCAGATTCTGGAGAGAAAGTTAGAGACAGTGGCTTTGAGACAGCCAGAACCAAGTTATTGGCTAGCACAGAGTAATAATTTTATCCCTTGGCAAGGGTCCTGTTGGAGGTGATGGAAACTGTGGGGAAAAACTACTGTTGCTGTCCTGTTCTTGACTCATCCTCACTGATGATAGAGCATAACCTGATGCCATAAATTGCAAATGCAAGCATTTCTATAACTGATTCCTGAAGAAAAGGAGAAAGCTGGTTTTTGCCACTTTGTTGTACGCGTTAATTGAAAACAAATGTATTGAACCTTTAGAAAGCTTAGAAAAGGCTTGGAGTATGCACTTGTGAAGATCAGTACAGCTTGGATTAAATAAAAAAACCTGGAGTATATTTAAAAATTATTTCTATGTGAAAAACAGCTGATATTTCTTTATAAAATTAAAATAGTTTTGTGATATGTTTTTTGTAAAGTGTATTACATACCAGTTATTACTAAAGCCTTGCTTAGCCCACAGTCACATGCCAAGAACCAATTATTGATGTTCTGAATATTAATTGCTTCCACCACATTATCTTTGTTATGAAGCTTCACCTCTTGATGAATGTAACTGGTCGCTAAATGCCAAATCAGTCCTATCAAGTTCAAGGCAAAGGTCTGGCAACAACAGAGCCATTCCACGCTCATCAAGTAGATTAGCACATTGCCGACTTTATTGCTAAATGTGAACTACTTGTACTGCGCAGATTTATCCGAAAGGAGGTGGTGATACTGTAAGTAGCACATCAGTCAGTCAGCAGAAGGAGTATTTACCCCATTAGCCGGTTTAGCCTGAGAATAGCATTATACTGACTATTATTTGGAGGTTTGGTTTCTGTCTAGAGTTGCAGGACAAATTATACAAGTAGCTCATTTTGGGGGGGTTATACTTTATGTGCTGAAGTGATTTATAGGGTTTAGTTAAACTCAAACTTGGTTATCTCTGCTATTCAAACATCTTTTTTACAGATCCACTGAAGTGGAAACCTTCTTGTTTACCCGGCATAACTGTGACCATCCAAAATCCATTCCTGAAATCTCAGACTATGCCTTTTCTAAATTTACTATTTTTACTTATAGTTTTCCTGTGGCTTATGGGAGAGATTCACAGTACACATGAAACATGTAAAAGTAAACTGGATTAGTTTTTAATAATCCTATCAAATCTGAATGTTGATAGACTTCTGAAGTGACCTGAGATCAATCCCTCTTCTTTGTTTTCCTGTAAAGTAAAACGCATGTACTTCAGTATCTAATTATATTGTGGGGCAAAATGAATTGAATGTGTTTTAATAGACCATTTATCCTATATAAATTTGTCTGAATAAGAGTTTGCCTTGTAATGCAAGTCCTTTTGTGGTTCCAAGATACATGATAAACAGCATAATGCCTCAATTAATTCTCCAGCTATATTATCCTTATCACATTTGAGTATGGACCAATGGTCATTGTGTAATGGAAATACTAATATTTGTGAATTACAAGCTTTTTTTTTTTTCATTCTTTCAAGACACACATTTCTCCCTTTGCATTTCGATATTCTGCTTAACTGATGTTTACCTGATTTATTATTTTTTTTGCATGAAAACATTAATCTAATGAGCTGTGAAAAGCAACCCATATATATTAAGCATGTAACTGGAAGCCAAGATTGACACAGGACCCTCAGAAGTTCAGTTAAGTAAGCACAGGGCAGTCTGAAAGCTCTTTTGAATCCACCTAAAATTGCTTTTCTATGGAAAGCTCATGCGACTGGCATTTTTATGATTTCCAGTATTTTTTGTTGCAGTCAAGCCAGCAATTCAGGAAAAAAACCCTATCTCATGGTGTTTCCATTTCTGGCCTCAGCTAGCAGGAGAAAATGTGAACCTGTGAAATTTCCGATACAAAGCTTTATCAGAACTTAAAATCATTCAGTCCAGTTTTTGGATACGCCCCTGAAACACTTGTTTTCTTACTTAATTGAATGAAATACTGTTTTGCTGACATTCTACAGTACATAGGTAAACTTCAAGTATCGTTTGTTTGTCTATAGCTGTTTTGTAGCATAATGTTGTCTGAAATGTTTTCAGGTACTAAGCTGTATTCATACAGCAGGTTTTTTAATAGAAATGGTAAACCATCTTTGCAGACTGATGTTTTCATAAAGTTAGCTCTTAATCAGCGCTTCAGAATGATGATTTATGGTTGTGCAGAAAGATGTACAAGTAGAAAACACTCATAGAAATACATATAGAAAACATATCAATATTCCCAATATACAATAGTTGTTAGTGGCATTTCTCTGCTCTAATTTGTTAAGAAGGGCTGAAATTTGCAATGATGACAGTCATTGTAACTGACAGGGTCCTTTATAGAACAGCCCTGTCCATTCCTAATTTTTATCTTACCCTATAGCCAGTGTAGTAAAATGTTGTGAACAAAATACTGATATTATTACTGTAGCCATTGCTATTTTAAAATGGAGTTTAATGAAAACATATTTTTGAGCCATCGGTTTCTAGTAAAGCTTTAAGCGATCGGCTTCTGTAGTAAATGCGCACCTTGGAAGCCAAAGCAGTTCAAACGGGACTTTCGGTGTGCTCACCCAGCGTTGTTTCAGACTTGGACTAAAACTTTATATTGGCTCAAAGAATATAGATTTGCTGCAATCTTTGCAGTTCACTGAACTTTTTTTTTTCTGTGCATACATATTTCAAGTAAACTCTCTAGTTATAACAAGTGACACGTTATGGACCCTAAATCGTTGCACTGTGAAATATGCACAGAAAAAGGACAAATGAAGATATCAAGGGTCTGTTCCATTTTGCACTGAACTGTAAAATGCCACCCTTGTTGTACAGAAGATCACTGGTTCTGAGCAGGGCTCATTGACTGCTAAGTTGTGGATAGTGTTTCACTTTCTGCAACTGTTAATATCCTGGGTTATCCAGGCATAATGACCTCTCTATTTGTGACACATTGTTGAATTTTCTGGTTCTTTTAACTTATTCAACAGCCCCCCCCCACCACCCCCTTTTTTTTTTTTTTTTTTTCTTTTTCTCCATTCATGGGAAGGCTGGAAGGATTCTGAATTGAGCTGCGGTACAGAGCTGCCTCGCTGTTGGTCAGCCAATTGCAGTTGCAATCGGTGGTCGTGGCATATCTGTAGGTGAATATAAACTAAAGTATACCAGAAAGGTACTCTATATTTGCACTAGACTTTCTGTATTCAAGGTAATGCATGTTTTGGATAATATTGGAATATCTGCAATATTATTTGGTTTCAGCAGTTGTTAAATCTGATAATAGTAAGTAATCCCAGCTATAATAATCTATATTAAGTTATAGCTGACACTTCTTATATTTAATTTCTGACTGGAAGTGAATTTCAATTTTATTGTCACTGAATTACAATTGAATACTAATACCTTATCTATTAAATATTTTAGGTGCTGATAAAGATTTATATATTTTAAGAACTTTGCAGCTTTAAAACATGAATTTAAAAAAGAGGTTGCATGTAGTGTATGACACTTGGTTTCCAGACCTGAATGCTTCCTCTGACCTTGAAAGGATCTGGAGTTAGTGAGGTGTACCATTTTATCTGAGATAGGACCCATGCCTATATTTCTCTTCTTCATTGTTCCCCGCAAGAAAGAGTAGTGTTTATTTTGTTTTTATTTGTGTAGTATATTCTGGATTGCTTCAAGTTTGCTCTGGCCCTACAGTGAGTAAGCTGCATTTTGGAGTGCTGTTTTAGCTGCCTCTAACCATAAGGAGAGCGTGTTTCCGTATACATGGAATATGTCAAGTATGTAAACATTTTGCTTATCTTTAGCATTTCTGTCTCTCTTCTATGCTATATTTTCTATGATTTACTCTCTCATAAGATCTGTAAATTTTGCCAAATTTCACTGACATAATAGAAAAAATATTTGCTAATTTCAGAGGGCTTTGAAACCCTGGCTCCATATAGCGAATCATAGAATCGCCTAGGTTGGGAGGGACCTTTCAGATCATCTAGTCCAACCATCAACCTAACTCTGACAAAACCCACCACTAAACCATATCTCTAAGCACTATGTCTGCCCATCTTTTAAATACCTCCAGGGATGGTGCCTCAACCACTTCCCTGGGCAGCCTGTTCCAATGCTTAGTAACCCTTTCAGTGTGAAAATTTTTCCTAATATCCAGTCTAAACCTCCCCTGGTGCAACTTGAGGCTGTTTCCTCTTGTCCTATTGCCTGTTACCTGGGAGAAGAGACCGTCCCCCACCTCTCTACAGCCTCCTTTCAGGTAGTTGCAGAGAGCGATAAGGTCTCCCCTCAGCCTCCTTTTCTCCAGGCTGAACAACCCCAGCTCCCTCAGCCCTCCTCATAAGACTCCAGACCCCTCACCAGCTTCGTTGTCCTTCTCTGGACATGCTCCTGAGCGGGCCAAAACTGGACACAGTACTCGAGGTGGGGCCTCACCAGTGCCGAGTACAGTACTTCTCTAGTCCTACTCACCACACTGCTCCTGATACACACCGGGATGCTAAATAATATGGTGGATCTAATATTCAGTACCAAAGCTTTTTCTCCTGGTATCAATCCATATTTTCATCTCAGTCATTGAAGTGTTCTGATGTTCTCTGTTGGTGAACAGAAGTCTCTATGATGTGATGAGATTGTACCAGAAAACGTATATTTCAAGTTCAGATATTGATGTGCCTTCCACATCCTCCAAGAGCCTTAAAAGAATCCAATTCCATAGTCACTGTCTTTCTATGCGGCTCCTGTAAAAGCACCTGAGTTTTGCTATAACTAGGCCTAGGCCAGCGCAGAAGGATCAGGGGGAAAGATCTCGTCATAGATTATACCTATTAACTTGTTCAGCATGAGAGATGACTTGCTAAGATGGATGTGTTCCCAATGGCATAGCTCCGAGGGTCACCGTGCCTCTTACGCCCGGACTTCGCAGAAAAGAAATGACTGCATAGGATAGGGTGAATGTTTTACTAGACCATTGGGCACATTGATTTTTATTTTCACGGATATGTAGATCAAATTGAAATAACCTAAAGGGGTTGATGTGATACCCTGGGACTGTTAGGGATGTCAAGATTTGTAGTAAGTCTGTATGTTTCTACTTCTTGGTACTCCCTGTAGAAAAATAGCATGGGGTGTCATTGAGATCTGTCACTTGCTGACACTTGGGGGGAAAAATAACCCCTACCTCTGCTAGGCATTCACAAGACGTGTCCCAGATGAATAAGATCGTGTACTGAACGCATGATCCTGGCTGGCTGATATATCCTTAAGCTACTGTCTGTATATTGGCATGCGAAGAATTCCTCCTTGCCTGATGTAGGATGCTACTTCAGAAATGTGTTTTTGTAAACACCCTGAAACTACAGAGCAGGAATAGTTTCTATTTCAAGACTTGATAAAATTCCATCTATTTAAGCAACCTCTGTCCAACTGTCACATTAAAAAAAAAAAAGGCGCTATTTAGACAACTATAAAATGTCAAAATTAATAGAGAATGAAGAAATACAGAAAACTGAAATTGAGGAAAACAAAACAACATAAACTAATTTGAAATTCAGACTTTTGAATTTGTCAAGAATGTTATACTTTGAATGAATATAAAGTTTTACATGAACTTGTTTCCCTAAGCTTGGCAAAAAAACTGTTATATGGGTTGTTTACATCTCGGAAATATGATACTTTCTTATGTATTTATTAAATATTTTATTAATATACTTGTGAAATTAAATGTTACACACACTGATATTAAATGTTACACACACTGATATATATCTTGGGATTCAGCAGGAAAATAATATATCTATATATATGTCTTGAGAAAACTAATGGGGCTACATCTGCCTGGTGACTGGTCACCAGTGATGTTCCTCAGGATTCAACTCTAGGGCCAGTTCTGTTCAATATCTTTATCAATGATCTGGATGCAGAAGTTGAATGTGCCTTTAGTAAGTTTGCTGATGCTACCTAACTGGGAGGTGCTGTTGGCCCTCTTGAGGGACAGGAGGCCTTGCAGAGGGATCTAGATAGACTGGAGCATTGGGAAATCATCAATGGCATGGAATTTAACAAGTCCAAATTCCAGATGTTGCACCTGGGACAGGGTAATGCCAGTAACAAGTATAAATGGGGAGAGGAGTGGCTGGAGAGCCCTGCAGAAAGGGATCCGGGGGTGCTGGTTGACCACAGGCTCAATATGAGTCAGCAGTGTGTCCTGGCAGCCAAGAGGGAGAACCGCATCCTGGAGTAAATTAAATACAGCATCACCAGCCAGTCAAAAGAGGTGACAATCCTGTATTCAGGGGTGGTGTGGCCTAACCTTGGGCACTGTGTGCAGTTCTGGGCCGCACAGTTTAAGAAGGATGTGAAGGTCCTTGAGTCCGTCCAGAGGAGGGCAACAAAGCTGGTGAAAGGGTGAGAAGGCATGTCCTATGGGAAACGGCTAAGGAGTTTAGGTTTGTCTAGTTTGGAGGAAAGGGAGCTGAGGAGCAACCTCATTGCTCTACAGCTTCCTGAGGAAGGGAAGTGGAGAGGGATGTGCTGAGGTCTTCTCCCTAGGTGATATCTCCAGCGATAGGACACGTGAGAACAGTTCAAAGCTGCGCCAGTGGAGGTTTAGCCTGGACGTTAGGAAACATTTCTTTGCTGCGAGGGTGGTCAGGCACTGGAAGAGGCTTCCTAGAGAGGTGGTGGATGCCCCAGGCCTGTCACTGTTTAAGAGGCATTTGGACAATGCCCTTAACAATGGGCTTTAACTTGATCAACCCTGAATTGGTCAGGCAGTTGGACTACATGATCATTGTAGGTCCCTTCCAGCTGAAATATTCTATTCTAGATAGAAAAAGTATTTCCAGAAATCTGTTCTCTCTTAATGAATGTGCTTTGGGTTCAAATGCTGTTAAACATTAATGGAACATGTAATAACTTGGAATCCGATTTAAAAATTCCAATGTCCTTGGTATCACATAGAGCTAGAAAACTGTTCTGGTTGAGGTAGCTTTTCTGGTTTAGTTTGCATTATTATAAAAACTAATTCATTCCTTTTCACTTCAAAAAGTCTTAACGTATGACTCATTTCCCATTCCTTTTATTCAATAGAATAAGCTGCAGAGGACTTATTATTTCTTTTCCACGTCTTTATTTACTGCATTAGATGCTTATTCATGGTGTTAGTTTCAGATATCAACTGTTTTTTCCTTGTGAAATCATGCTATTTGAAGTGTAAATGCCATTTTCTCTCTTAATTTATTTTTGTGTTTTGGTAAAATGAGACATAACTCCTCGGATTACTCATTTTGTAATGGAAACAAAAGCAGCACCTATATATGGCTCCACCTGATATAATGGCTCCATCTACTGCAAAGTATGGAATTATATCTGTATTTGCTGAATACTGGATTTTGGGGGGGTTTGCTTGTTTCTTACGATGTGTTCCCTTTTCCTATATGAAAACTTCAACAAATTATATTTGCTGTTTTGATGCTGTGATAGCATATATTATTTCCTGTTCACATTATTTTTATAAATATTTTCTATTTAGAGAATAAATAGAAACATACTGCATTTTATTAAAATGGCTTAAAAATTAATGGAACCAGTTCATGATTTTACTTGTGAGTTTTCATTTTTATTGTTTTTAGTGCCTTTGTTTTTGACTTGTAGTGCACACTTGTTTTATTTCAATTACGTAATAAAAATAGATCTTATTCTTTAATTAATATAGTAACTCTTGATAACTAGAAGTTAATGTGCTGTTGGGGAGAATTTTAAAATGCAGTCCTTAAGGTTGTTATGGATGAATCTCTATGAGTCTTAATAAATTCCTTTGTCAAAGCAGGTGTCCTAAAAACTAGCACTGAATAGCAACAATTTTTCTTTTTCTCTCCAGGTCTAAGCAGAAATGTCAAATTTCTACTCCCCTCAGTGAAGGAGAAAAAGTAATTGCAGCGGAAGCTTTTTCAAAATAATATTGAATTTCCATTTGGTTGTGCTTACTGTTACGTAGCTAAAGAAAACAGCGCTTTAAAAACAGATTGTTGATTAAACCAAAATATGTTTCCTGGAAAAATATGTTGCCGAGAGGTTCCTTTCTAGTACCTTTGGTCAGACCAAGTGTTTGAGCGATGACAAAGACCAGCATGGTGCGAGAGCACAGATCTTCTGTGCCCAGTGCTGGCAGAGGAGCTGTTCTTCGTTCGTGCTTGTTACGGCCGGGGATCTCGGGCAGCAGCTTGTTTGAAGTGTGATGCGTCGCAGGTCAGCTGGTTCATACAGGTTGCTCTCAGGAATTCATGGAGAGCAATGCAAGGGGTGGTAGAGTACTCAGAAATGTGGGGTTGTCCCCAGCAGCCTTTTCCTCTTCGATTAAATAAGCAGTTTTGCATTAGCGTACCAGTGGGTTATATCCAGTGATTTGCGCCTCTGAAGATTCTTTAAGTTGTACCTTTTTCTGAGCATTTGAACATTTTGAAGACATTCACAGAAGTGTTGGGAACATCTGCAGCGTTATATACCCTTAATCTTGGGAAAACTGCAGAGGACCACTGTCCGGAAGGAAGTCAATACCAGATGCTCCTCTCTAGCACCCACCTTCCTTTTTCATCCTTTTGTCTGGTGATTAGGTTAGATTCTATTGCTCACACAAATCCAACAGTCTGATGAAATGGAGACTGTTCCCGTTGCTTCATCTGTTATCTGGAATTATGCTAGAATGATTCAGATCATCGTTAAATAAAAATACAGTTGTCAGCTGCACTAATCTTTATACGTACTGTTTGTTGTTTACTGGCACATAAAAATTACTGTAGCTTGTATATTATGAGGAGAGAGGTTTCTAAAGTTTCTGAGAGTTAACAACTACAGCACTGTTCAGTTCTAGCCTGTATTTCTGATCAGGAAAAATGCTAATAGCTAGTACTAGATCTCTTTGAAAAATGGTGTATTTCTCTATATATTTCCTATCGCATTCACTTTATCTGTAGTGTCATGTTATTTTAAGTTGCAGCATATGTAGGCCAACAAAAACTGACATAAAGGAAAGCAGCATAATACAATGTAATGATATGTGACACATCATTCAGATTGAGAAGGAAACTCACTTTCTCGGAATTAATACCTACTACTTACTGTGTTTGCCATTAACATAGTCTCCTCTATGAATACACTCTCCCCTCTGTAATCAAGGTATGGTTTACTTTATTATATCAGAGAGTACTGGCTTGTTCTGAAAAAACCATTAAAATTATCAAGTATTTTTTAAGATGTTGATTCATAATTCAATCCTGATATTGCTTTCCCATTTCCCAAACTATTCTTATGCAGAAACAACAAATTAATCTTGATATTTTTCCCCTTGCATTTTTAGTTAACAGACTAATGATGTCCATATTTGTGATAGGTCAAATTATATACTTTTATTCATGTAAACCCTTATGGATAATGTAAATAAAATAAAAGTATTAGTAAATAACACTATAAGTCAATTACAATTCCAGCAAGTAAGCAAGAGAAGCTAACAGTGTTCTTTAACATGCTCTGAGTTTTGAACACGTATTTCCCAACAGATTTCAGCATGTGGTGTGCACTGGAAGCCACATGTATCCTAGACAGGCTGGAATACATTTTAAACTAGAAATAAAACTTTCCAAATATCGTATTGGCTTAAGGGAAGAAACTAGCTGGGAAATTATTTTTCTTGTCCTGGGAAGGCTTGAGGCTTTTGTCGTGTTCTGCACTGTGGGTTTGGTTTGTTTCTTCACTTCCCTGACAAAGAGAGGTTCCCTGGAATACCTGCAGAAGCTGTTTGGCATAAAGGGGGTGCAGATGTACAGCCCTTGAGCTGGAGCAAGCAGAGGCGGGGACTCCCGCACCAACTTCCGTGCTGCCTGGCATTCTGGCACGAGTGTGCCGGGCAGGGAACTGGATTTGAGTACACATTACGGGTAATAACTATCATTTTACTGTGTTAATTTTAACTTAGGTCACTTCTGTTTGTATTGATTACGCGGCTGCCAAATGCTTTCTTTTGGCACAGAAACAGCGATGGCACGAGGTTGGGCAGAAAAGGTGAAAAGGGAGAGAAAGAAACCAGAATCCCTTTTCTCAGCAGCACTAAGTAAAGTGGGCGTGATGTGCTTGTAGAGAAAGACTTTGTTATTGAAAGAAATGGAATCTTGGCTCGTTATTCATGAAGCCAAGTCTGAAAAATATACCAGGACTCTAAGTTAGTGTATTACATCAGAATTAAAACACAGGTGGAGCTATGAAGAAGAGGAGAAAATTTTCATAATATATTGTCTATACGAGGTGATAAACAGCAGGGGAGTTAGTATTATTGATTGGTGAAGAGTTTCTTCCCCTCAAGAAATAAAAGCATACCACTGTTTGTTGTACTCTTGCTGTTATTGTTAAAATAAAATATAAGTGGTCCTAAACTGAAAATATCTGCACTCATGGGAAAAGTCTGACAAAAGGCTGAAGAAAAAGTGAAGCAACTGAAGCTAAAACCTCAGCTTTATGGTTAAGAACGTCTAGTAAAATTCAAGATCAAAACAACAAAGTATTTTAATATTACAGAGTATTATTAAGATATGAGCAAAAGTCTCAGAACCTGAGGGTAGGTTTCAGTTTTGGTATTCTGCTTTCCACCTGAGCTTAGAAGTTTCACCGAATCTGTGGGATGTCCATGAAGAACTGGCTTTGGAAAATATGCCCAAGTGCTTAAATACTGTAATATTACCTGCCCTATGAAATCGCTTATGTTTATTCACTGATGAGTGATGGAACAGAAAAAGATGACTATTCTTGTACTTGTGAGGTGTTTCATTCTGTAAAAATAAGGGTTTAATAGATTATTGATTTCAATTTGTTAAAGTATTAAATGTCAAAGTATTTGAGTAGCTCTATATTTACTCTAATTTAGTGCAGTTAATATCTTTACATTTTCTATTAAAAATAGTGCAAGTTCTCACAGAACTTTATACTACAATTTTCTTTATAAATAAAAAACATACTTCACATAAAGGAAGATTCTGCCCACTTCATCACGAGGACAGTGGACAGGCTACTGCTTGAATTGAAGTAGCACCTGAGCAGCTGCAATGCAGTCATTTCACAGGCTGAGCTAAAGAAATTAAACTAATCACGTTACCATGGTACAAGATCTGGGGCTTATGAGGTTAGATAGCTGAGATGTTAATGTCTCAAATTCAACAGAATGTAACTGTTAAGTTGTGATTATTTCTATTTGGGGGGTGTGTGTGTGTGCGTTTTGCCATGTAAGTAAGGATCAAAAGTGGTAAGGAGGCAATTGACTTCAACGATGAATTAAAGCAGTAAATTGTTGTGGTTTGTTTGTTTGTTTGTTTGTTTCAAAACCATCACGAAAGGCTTTTTCTGCATGTAATGTGTCTTGATTTCAGAATATGTTGTTTTAAATTCTTTTAATATGTTACATTGAAATGCATACCTAAATGTCACCTATACTTAATTAAATTTACCTAAAGACAGGGATACAAAATCTTGTTTCTTCCTTTTTATAGAATTTTCATTTTGAGAGCTGACGGTCTTTATTCTTAAACTGACACATGATGATCAAGTTTTTTACGTGTTTTTCACTTTAGTGCATACGAAAAGGTCGTTCTTTGACTTTGAAAACTTTGTGAAATACAAAGTTATTTACATGCAGCAACTTCTGTGACATTGGGTAGATCAACACCCGCTTTTCCCATCGTTCCTGGTGTTTAGACCGTTGCGATTCTGCTGATGTAGCTGATGTTTTTCTTCATTATTCCTCTGCCTTTGTCCTTTCCTACAGGCTTACCCTGAGTTTGTCCTGACCTACCTAGAGGAACTAAATGAAAGAGAGGTGACCCAGACAGAAAACCGCATTCACCATGGGGCCTGGTCTGCAGCTCATCAGGAGATAGACAGCAGCTCAGCAGAAGAGGTCACAGCATTAAGCCAGAGGCAGGTCAGAGACAGTCCTTTCAAAAACACGTTTTGAAAAGAGAAATATCAGTGCTGAAGTCAACTTATTTCCTTAAATAAATAACCTCATTTGATTTCTTAATTTAATAAGGTGTTTACGTATTAGACAAATGATAGTTGCATACAGGGTTTTAATGAATAAAAATTTATATGTGTTTGTGTCTCAGAACAGTCTAAGCTTATAGCCCACGTAGGAAAAATTTTTGAAATTTCTTATTTCCTATGTGGAAAAACTCAAAGAAGGGAGGGAAACAAACAAACAAACAAATCATAGATCTCTAGATTTGTGCTTCTTGATGCGTCTTGACATAGCTATTTGTATTTCTGACATTTTCTGCTAATCAACAGCCTTACTTGAAAAAGTAGCCACACATTATTTTAATTAGCAATATATAAATTATATGGTTGTACTTCCATCTCTTAGGTTCTGAAAAAAAATGTCAGCAACCCCAATCAGAAACAACTTTCAGGACCTTTGGACGCCCATTTAATGCCTGCAGATCCCCTAGGGGAGACTACACAGCTGGCAGTGGCACTGGTGAGGAAACTAGAAGAGAAACATCCTAAGGCCTCAGCTCAAAGGTAAGCCACTGACAGAACTGATATTTATTGTTCAATGACATTAGATGTTTTCCTTCAGTTTCATGTAAGATTGATTTCCTGGATATTATTGAAATATCTCAGAAACCCTCTGGCTGATAAGCAAACGGGGATTTTGACCAAAATTAATGAAAAGGGGTGACATTTATGTGCTTTTTTTTTTTTTTATTTTGAAGATTGATGGGGATGATGTTTGGTAGTAATTGCAAATTTACTTTTTAATTTTTATCTACAAACCTCACATCACACAAATTGCGTAAAGAAATAGGGCTAAACAGGACTTGTATCAACATTGTGACACGTTTTGTGCCACAAGACGTAAGTTGAAAGGGTAAAGGTTTCATTAGAATAAAGGTTTTGTTAGAAACCTGAAAGTCGTGCTGAGCCAAAATGCTGTGACAGAGTTTCAATATAGGACTGTACTTTAATTTCTGTAAGAGATAAATAGTAGTGTTCTTAATTACTTCTATTTATAACAGGTAGAAGACTTTGCCTTTCTGTAGGTAACTGAATCTCTCCTTTACAAATGGCATTTGGCTAGTTATTTTGGAGTTTTTGGGTACTTTTAGATCAAAACACTTTAAAAATGGACCTCCTATTCAGATGGAAGACCATGAGACTACTTGCTGTTAGAATGAAAGTTGAACTAGTTAATGTTGATGGTACTGCTGGCAGTAAGTCAATAACAGTAATTTACAGGTGACTGCAAGCAACAACCAGATTCAGTTTATCTAGGTTATTTTAACTCTTCCCTTGGATGTATTACCCTCAGAGAACCCATGAATATGCTCCTCTGGTCTTCCTTCAAGGACTAGTACTTCTGGTGTTTCATTTATAATGCTACCTTGCAAATATTTAGCTTGCGAGTATTCAAAATATTTCTCAAATGTGTCTGCAGACTATGACATAACTGAGGTATCTGGAGGTACTAGCTACCAGTAGTTTTTGTGGAACTGCATAGCTAGAGGTAGGTTACCTGTATTTTGGGTAATTTTGGTTTTTGATGAATCAAATAACTTAAAAGCTTTGCTAAACATAAATGATTTAACTACTAGTAAATACTGTTGTATGTTTACAACATAAAATAAAGTACTAAAGTTAATATTGATTATATTAGGTCTTTCAAAAGATACCTTCTGCAATGTACGGTGAAGGTTTCTAAAAGATCATTTTTCTCCGCAGTGCTTTGAGTATGAATTGTTATGCTCTAACTATGCAATGTGATGTCAAGGTCATTGCAGAGTATTTCCCTTCGTTTAAGTAGGATGGGATAAGTGAAATTTCTTCAACTAAATGTCCATGCTTTTAGCCTCAGATAACAGTATATAAATACTAAGCTGAAAACGTCAACTTGCAGAACACAGACATTTGATTTAGAAAGCTACCTGCAGTCAAGACAGCCTTTAAGCACTGAATGCTTGACTTTCTCTGTCTTTATGTATCTCTTCCCACCAAAAGTGGAGTTACGCAGTCTAAAGTATTTTCCTGAACTAGAATTAAGTACAGAAACAATATACTTTAATACTAAAATAACAGTATTTTACTGTCAGAAACATTTGGCATTAAATAGCAAGGGTAACTAATTCAAAGTTTCTGCAGTTACCTCTGTTATGGAAGGTACTGAGTGATTTAAATTCTCTTTTGCTGCTATTTTTCACTAGACTGTGATAAATACTAATGTATTCTGTTAAATAGCTGCCACATTGCACTCTGTAGTTTGTAGAATGCTTTCAGTGCCTGAAAGGTGAGGTAAGAAACAGGAGACAGGATTTTATTTATCCTTTGTGATTTGAAAAGCTGTTCAATTTCCAAGTAGCAATGGAATTTGCCTTCCTTTACAAAATAACATGAAAAATTGTCATAAGTGAAAACGTGGTATGAATTGTGTGCTAGTAGAGGAAACTGTGTCTCAGTGTCCTAGAATTTTTGTTTCAGGAGTTGGTCCAGCTATACGGGTTGGTTGTGATTGCTGTTCCTGCTAAGAAGTTCAACTGGTTTTTATAAAACTCTTTTTGGTTGACTGCCTTGCTCAACACAATTGTGGATTTTTGTAAATTTTTGTCTTACTGAGGTAAGAGAACTGTGGCTCTAAAAGGAGATTTAACTGGCCAGAAATAGGTGTTTAGGGTAATTTTTCGATGTTGAGGGGTAGATCACCAGGCTTCCAGCTGCTTCAGGTTACTGCAAATCTCCTGCCAGCCCTGTGTTGTATCTGTGAGAACTATGCAGATCCTTCGGGTATATTGGCAGTCTCAAATATCACCAAGAGTCTCTTCTTAAGCTGTTGAGTCCTGCCCTGAATGTTTCCTTTTCCAGCTTAGTGTTTTGGAGGAATATGCATCTCAGAGCTGTCCTTCTCCGTGTTTTTCTGGTTTGGTTTCTGAGAGAGCAGTCACACTTTAATGGTGAGCCACAACAGCGTGGTCAGCCCCACGTTGAAAGAAGTCATTCTGTAGGATGTTGTAGGAAGAACCTTATGAAAAGGATGAAGTTTGAAAGAATGTGGTTAATTAGATAGCAATTTTGTCTGTTTGCAACAATTTTCATGCTATTAGACTTTCTTACGTAGTTTTGCTGGTTGAAGGCTGCAGTCAGACCCCTTTTTTCACCTGCACATTGTTTATCCAGTTGCACATTATTCGATGATACATGATCGTAAAGGTGACAAGGAAATGGGCTTGTTTGCTTTTTGGGGTTTTTTTGGTCCCCTGTCTTAGTGGTCTCAGCATGTCCTTAGTATCTTTGGAGACATCTTATTTGGTGTTCTTTCCAGTGTTGTTTTTCCAATGCATCTCATACTTTTACTAACATACAGGATGCCGATACGGTATGAAAACCTGAACCTCATCTCTGATTTACCCGACTGAATGCCTGAGTTTCTATGTGAAAGATGAAAAACTCATCCATTCCAGCAAATACTGTTGAGGGAAAAACCCTTTCTAAATGACAAGTATTGCTCCAAACAGACCAAAATCCAATTATAATTTAGCTGCCAGACATGGAGGGTTCAAGTTGCTGAGAAGACGTGGCCTTTAGGGTAAGGATGAGTGGAGAGGTGAGCTGTATGACGGTGATTTATGTACTTCCCTCAGTGCACAAGAACTAATGACTTAACTGTAGAACTAATGGCCACTAATTTCCTTCCCATACTTATTCTCATCCTAGCTGTTTGTGTATGGGAAACAGCAAATCCATTGTCTCCTTTCACCCCAAAATGTTTTTTTGAATGGACGCTTGTAGAAAGACATTAGGTAGTATTACCTTTGCCTGGGTCAAGCTAATAACTTAATATTTGGAGTGTTACCTTGTGGAAATGTAACCCCTGTAACTTCTGACAGCATTTTAAATGACTTCTCTCATTCTTACGACCTTACTTGTTGGGCCCAACTAAGAAAGTAGGAGAGTGCTCTTGTATCATCAACTGTAACAGGTTTGTGCTGTCCTAGCAGAACATTCAAATGGTGAATTGTCCCTTTAAAAGGCACTAGGCATATTACTAAGATTAATTACCTGTTTTAATGTAGTTTTGGTTGCAGGCCTTATTGGATCATTTGCTTCCATAAGTAAGCTTGATTTCACAAGTTTCTGAATATTTTGTCTGCAGTCCAGATATGCTTTTAAGTATGCTCCAAGTTAAGTACATGCTGTGTACAAGCATTCTTGGATCTGGGTCAGAATGCTTATGACCTTGTCATACTTAATACTAAGAAAGATACATCTGGGGCAGTTGGTTTCATTTCATCTTTTTTCTGAATCAGTTGGACAAATTCAGTTATTGCTTTTTAAAAGACTTATTAGTGTAGGAAAAATGACTAAGGAATACCCCTAAGGAGATGGAAATATTCTCCCGCTTCCATCAATGACAGACCTACGAATTGGTACGATTGTTTGTAATAGCTAAGCAAATGCTTGACCTTGATTCTTTATACACTGTTCATTAATTTTAAATTCCAAGTGGGCAAAACACGGGTAAAAGTCATAAGCTACATCTGTATGGTAAATTGATTACTCCATGAAGGCAAATGAGAATGTATAAAAAAAAATTAATTTGTGACTGTATTATTTTTAAAATCTATTTATATATGTTCCACACAAAAAAGCTCTTTAGACTCTATTTTATGCACTTAAAAAGTCTGTATTCAGTTTAAGTACTCCCTCAGATTTCTATTTGTGAAAACTCCTCTATGAGAAAAACATCTTTTCACTGAGTTGCACTGATTCTTCTATGATATATCTGCCACGTAAGCGTTCTAAAGGTTAAAGCTTTGAATTGGTGACAAATTAGCTTTCATTATCTGCTTTAGTCACATCTTGATAAAATTATTCTAATAGCTGTACCTGCTACAGATACAAATCCAGTTTTCTCTGCTCATCACAGAGAGGAAACGTTATATATCCATCTGAAAATGAAGGGAAGGTATAAAAAACATTACATTCCCATTTTCAGAAAGCATTTGAAGATATTTGTTTACATCAATATACCAATTTGAGCGCCTTACCTTTATTTAAATGGAATAAGAACAGAGGGGTGAGGGGGGGTGGGGGAAGACTGTAGCAGCCGACAAAGCATGGTGACCCGGCTTGTCACCCAGTGACCTGTGAGAAGGAAATAATGAACTGTGAGTAGCTGTCATCTTAACTGTTTCTGACAGTTTGGCTATGGGCACATCTGTGTTAGTTGCATGGAAAGGCCTTTGTTGTTTTCCCACTAGTGACTTTGCAGACCGCTGTGGGGTTTGCTGGCTGCCCTGCTCTTACACTTCCCCTCCTTTTTTAGTAGTAAGAGCAGCTGCCGCTGATAGAGCTGACATTTCTTTTAATGATTTACTTGGCATTTATACCATTAAAAACAAGAAATTAAATTGAAATAGAACTTTTGGTTATTATAAGTGAAAATATTCTCTATATTCGTGTAAGATCTGTTGTAAGCATGCCTATAACCGTTCTGTCTTACCTATGTTGCAGAAGTGTTCAATGTCTGTTGGTACCCTTGCTTCTTAATATCTTGTAATACTTAACTATTTTGATTGAATTATCGAGTCTACTGGTAATAACATCTTAAATAATCCTGCATACAGTGAAACTAGGCGGCTTTTCATGGTTAAATGATATATTACAAAACAAACAACCAACCCACCCCTCACTTATTTAGTATTGTAGGAGGCAATTGTTTCCCTTTCCAGATTGACCGAGGTACGCGTGTCTTTCCTGGTACAGTAGTACTAAATCTTGGATAACTTTGCTCATGCTATTATTAGCATTTTCAGCTAGGAGACTGTTAAATATAGGCATAATAGAGTTCGCTGATTTGTGAAAGATGATTGTTAAGAAAAACTTGAAATCATGACTTATGAAAAATGAATGACTAACACAATAACTTACAAAGTGTAAAGCTATCTATTTTAACAAAGTGTAAATATTTTACACGGTTGATATACCTTATTGCTTTTATGTTATGATATGCTCGGAGTAGGCTATTACAAATTGCTTTGCAGGAGTTGAATATTAAAGACTTCACTCACTAGCCTGAAAGTACAGCATGCTAAAGCTGAAATCTTTTTTGTGCTAACTGTTTTCCTGCTGTAGGTTTTGGGGAACTTAAATTTGCCTTCTCTTATTTGCACATTTTGGCTCATTCTCTTTAGATGTTTCATGTTCCAAGTTCGACTTGTACTCGATAAAGTTCACATGCAAGGGAAAATAAATTTGTATTTGAACTCTGAGGACACAGACTTGTGAACCGGTTCCTTTGCGGGCTGTGGTACAGCGTGCAACATCATCTAGAATACAGGTCACAGTCACTTGCCTAATTGTGTGGTGACGGAGCCATTAGATATATGGAATAATGAGTCCTATTGCTCCATTTTTGCTATATCACTAGTGCAATCCTCTGTCCTTGATTATTTAAAAGTGGTGCAAAGGCATGTTATGGTGAACAGGAGAAGGTGCAAATGCAGCATGGTTCTCTACTGTGTCATATATAGTTCAGAGAAGTATTGTAGGTGCCTTCTGAATCCATATTTTCACATATGTATACCAAAAAATCCAAACCCAACTTTTTCTTGCATGTCAGTGCTGCTGTTCTAATCACAATGAGATCCACTCTCCTGAGGATGTAGAAAAAGATGGTGTGTTCTCTGAGTAGGTAAGTTATCTCTCTATAGCTAAAGCAAGCAAGGGATAGATGGAGAGGATGCTGGTATCGAGCGAGGAGGTGACCTGCCTTGGTTTGGTGAGCAGTGACCAGCGGAGTCAGGGTGCTCCAAAGGGATGCTCTAGTTCCCCGTCTGGTACCTGCTGGACCAGGGTATCTTGGCTGTTTAAAATTCTTGTGCCTCCATGTAGCGCGTGTCACCTGGATGCGATGGAAGGGTCAGTGTGCCTTGTACCCCACCCCAGCCGCGTAACTTCCTTCTCAAACCGGGAAGTGCAGTGACACTTGCAAATAAACGATTTAAATTATTTATATTTTTTTTTTCTTGTGGTTAGGTAAATATGCAGGCCAGTCCACAGAAACTTGCAACTTACAGCCTTTCTCTATATAGCGTATGAAGCGGTTAATCAGTTCCGCACCTCTGCATTGAGCTATTCAGCTCTAAAAACCTTTGTGAAAGGAAGGTGAAGGTATTGACAAAAACTTGAAAAAATTCTTATTACTTTTTGTGGTGGAAGTAAACAAGATCTGTGCCACCAAGGGCTTTTTTTGAACTCACTGAAGTCTGGTATTTCTCTTAACAAATGTTAATGCCATAGAGAAACTTAAATATTGATTGAAGCCATGGAGTTGCACAGAAACATCCATCAGTTTCTAAAACTTATTCTTTGCAGAGACATTGCCCTGCTATCGTTTATATGTACGTGTATGCATTTAACGCAGCTTTGCAAGGTTAAAGGTGTTCTTTTTCTCACTAAACTATTGTTTAAAAAATAATTGTACGTTAATACATATTACAATGCTGCAAGGATGGTGTGCATCAACTTTTATTTTTAAGAGAATGTTATTGTTTTTATTTGGGCCACTTGCAAAAGCAAAATACATATACAATGTGTTGTCCTCACCACTGAGTGTTAAGGCCAAAAAAAAAAAAGGCCTGTGGATCTTAGGACCCCAGCCTGAGACTTTTGGGGATTCAAATACCTCATCAGAGAAGTGATTAATTTGGAATCTTTAACTGGAGAAAAGGGTTTCAAATTCATCAGTCCTCTGGGTACGTTCATCCTCCGCAAAAAGATTTAAGGAGAAGCAGTTAAAAATAAGAACATCCCCTATGGGGTTTTTGTTTCCTTATCCAAGATGAAATTAAGAGAAAATAATTTGCTAGGTAGTTTGCGGTATCTCGGTAAGGATCTTTTCGGTTGGTTAGTTGGTTGCAGATTTTTTGGTTTTCTCTGGTTCTGATGAATTGCTAAACTTGACCCTGGGGAGGCGTTTGCAGTATGAAGTGTGCTGGCTGAGCCGGAGGAAGGACGTTGCCTCTATTTAGAAGGTACAGGGGCCCTTGTTGTTGGGAACTGACGGTCTCTGTACAACTCCCCTTGGGTTTCAGCGCGTTCACTATTTTTCTTACAACTTAAGGCTAAAGGGTTCCGTTAACATTAGGATATCTCTGTCAGAAACTTCACTTCAGCAAGAAATTGAATAGTAAATGCGCATTTTGACAGAGTTTCGCTTGGAAGCTGTATCCCTTCTTTTTCAAAACTTCTAAATATTCGTTCAGGTTGCCAGTTCAACAGACTTATGGAAACAAAAAAATGTATTTTAATATGAGCGCTAAACTGTTATGTAGGTAATGAATTTGAAGGAACTGTTATTTGCTGTCTGGTTGGACACTTGCTCGTATAACTTTTATTGCTTGCAATCACTGTCTTAACAGAACACTCATAATTAACCACCAGTTATAAAATATCAGCTGTTTGAAAATTGGTAAATTGATCTTAAATTCCCAAGTGCAACAAGTACCTCTCTTGACAGAGCCTATGAACTATTTAAGCTGATGTTAGTGGAGTAATATGTATTTATCAATCAATCTCAAAGGATTTAAAGAAAAAGAAAGTTTTCAAGGAAAAAATAAGGCTACGCTTATTTTTCAGAAAAATTGGACAAACTTCTACACATATACACACACATATATTTTTATATAAAATGCTATCTTAAAATTTTTCCTGTGTTTCAAAGAAAATTACGAAGAAGGTAGAATCTGCGGTGCTATAAAAATTTGGAGACTGGAATTATGCAAAACCCCTTGCAATATTTAACAAAATGAAATGTCTTGCTAGGTAATTTATTATGTTTTTACAGATTCAGTTTACCCATAGATAAGTGCATAAGTCTATGTAGACTAAAAGATGACTTGATTTATATGATTTTATCTAAGTAACAATCCAATTTTTTAACTTTCAAAATATTTTTTCATGGCATTTTTGTACAGATCTCAATCATGTTCGCAGTTGCTATTTAACGGATAAATAGTATTATGTACCCTACTTTTCCTTCAAATGAGCTTAAAAAAAGCAAACGAGTTTTTAGGGAAAAAAGTCATCTTTTGTAGGTAGATTGTGCTCGAAAGCATACACCTATCTTCATCCAGGTTCCTGTATTTATCAAGTGCTTATTATCAAGTGATAATAAAAACAAATGGAATGAGTTAATGAACTTGAATGAGCAAGACCCCAGCAGGAACTGAGTCCCTGACAACATAACTACGGTTAGCAAAGCTTGCTGCTTTTTTAATGCTTAACATATTGGAATAGGAGACAGAAGGAAAAAAGGGTTTCCTAGACAGCCAACGTGTGGCAGGTATAAATTGAGCTACTGTTGCAATCCTTAACGGTTTGTCAGAATTGAAGGGGAGGTGCTTTGGTGACTACGGAATAGAAATAAGCTCACAAACAATCTAACCACGGCCTTGTCTTATTTGAGTCACAGCCTCTCAGCCCGTGCCAGTCACGTTTCATTATTTCAGTTTTCTTTCCTCAGTCCATTCTTGTATTTGAGGTAATTCATTAACCAATAACAGCAATATCAAGTTATTAGTTGCATTTAAAGGAATTTGGAGAAATTTATTTATGAAGAAAAATGGGATATAAAGAATACAAAAGAACTAAATAAATAGTAAAGAAACTTAAGAGCAGTGCACAAACACTCTCCTGAGATGGTTTTTTGTCACAAGTAGTAGTTTTTGAGACGGTATTTTTTGTTTGTGGGGTTTTTTTGTGGGTTACTTTTGCTGGTTTGTTGTTTGGGAATTTTACAAGACGCAAGTTTATTTCTGGGCAAAGTGATACACAGGAGTGAAGAGAGAAAAAGAAGCATGTTTATTCTTACCTTATATTTTGAAGTAATCGTATCTCACAATCCAAATACAATTTAATTGATAAAGGATGAGAATTTATCCTAAATTACAGGACAAAGTAATTGATATTAGGTTGCATAATAGTTAAATAATCCTTGTTTCTTGCTAAAAAGTTGGTATATCTGGAAGCCGCAGTGAAACTGTTGTATCCGAGGAATCGTGCTGAATTTCTTTGGAGATCAGCTTTTAAATGCAACGGATGAGGTGGTGTCGGTTTGGGGTTTTTGGTTGGTTCTTATTATTTTTTTTTGGTAGTATGGGGAAATCCTGAGACTTAAGTCTAAGAACGGTTAGAGAAAGTGTCAATGACTCTGAAATGGAGAGAATCTGATGGATTTGTAGTACACTATGTGACAAAAGGATTGCATAAGAAAGCTTCATGCCAGTAATCCTCACGTCAGTGAAAAGTCTTAGGATATTAAAATTGAGAAATGTTGTTTTACTTACTCATCTCATTATACCGAGCATACACCCCCCTGACAAAGCTAAAACTGACAAATGCGCAGCCGATCTTCCCACTCCCAACAAAAGACAAGCAAATGAGCTCTATGGGCTGTTGGAGTGCAACTCCAGGATGCTGCAACAATAATAGAGATTAATTTGTAATTGTGTGTTGCCCCCTGCTCCTCTAGCCATCTGTAGATGATGGAAATGGTTGTGAATGGCAAGAAACAGGGAGGCTAGCAGGGAGGAAAACCAACGGCAGACTGAGATTTCCCTCCTTGCTATGCGTGGTCTATTCTCTTCCATTCATATTCATAAAATGACAGAAATTAGAGATGGGAAAGACGTAATGGGTGATATTAAAAAAAATCTTTCAACAAGGGCTGTGTTGATTCCTACAGTATATTTCTTCTTGTGCATTACCTAATTCATTGTTAAAGGACTGAAGGAACGAGACTTCTGTCACTTCCCTTGGGGGTGTCTTTTCTACAGTGTAATAGTCGTCCTCTCTGTTAGGAATATTTTTTCTGACATTCAGCCAAAAAATATCGTCTGCTCAATTTACTCCCATCACTCCCTTTGTACTACACAGGTTTGCACCTTTCCCATATTTTTGATAGGAATTTATCCCACTTGATCCAATGATGAAGCTTAGTTAAGTCATTCGTGGTTACTTTGCTAGCCTATTTAAATAAGAAATGCATCTTTCTAAATTTCTCACATTACTTTGACTCACTTCAGTTCTAGGGGAATCTTGCGCTTCATTGCAAGGGTGTGTACCAGGGAAAAGTTTGTTTTCTGAAATATCTTAACCATTTCTTTTTCTGCACTCCAACTCACGTGCCTTTCTTTATGCTGTTTTATGTTATAAGCCCATTTGAGAGGCAATTCTGGCATTTAAGAGCCTTAACAGCAAGTGGTTTTTTACGAAGCTTATGCTTGGGTTTACAAATATGCATGGAAATGTAGGGTCCAGAATTCAGTGTTCCGAAGCGGCTTCAACACACTTATGCACAGCTTTAATTGAGTTTTCAATAGGGCCAATATACGGTCTTAAATATTTATACTATATTCAAAGTGAAAGGTAAATGGTAAACGCTGGCAAATACTTGTACCACCTCAGCTTTTGGGCTGCAAGCCTTATTCAGGCTGTTGTTGCCCTTCTCATTTTGACTCTTATGCTCTGAGATCACTTTCACTCACTCAACCTGTTTAACTGCAGTTGTTTTTAATAGGCCTGAGCTGATATATTAGTGTTCCAATGCAGTTTAATGTCTTTATGTTAGCAGAAAAAAAAAATCCAGTTAATCTAAAGTTTGTTCTAAACACATCCTGGTTTTCTATCAATATTACTATATATGAGGGTACTATACTGACTAGGACAGTATTCCTCGTGCAAACACATTTATATCAACTCGTTTAAGCTTTGTGTCACCGCAGCAGTGCTTCTCTCTATTTCCCCCCACCCTCGAGTAAAAGGTTATGCTGGTGAAAGCATGTTTTCTGTTTCATTTCAATGTTGCTGTATTTGTCAAAGATCCTGCCTTTTCTCACTTGTGAGGGCTTGACTGTGCTGGCAGAACCTGGGTAGTGTAGATGTGCTCTTACAGACCACAGGGATCACTGGTCTTGGTACAGCAGGCAGAGAGGTCTAAATAGCACTTGTCTGACGGTGACCACATGTTGAGTCATGGTATTAATCATAATGGCTTTTCACTCAAAAACACTCAGAAATTATCAAGTCGGTGGATAGATTATTTTGACAGTTTTATTTTTAGAGCACTGAAATTTTCCCTATGTTACACAGAATAAAATTGAGAATAAAATTGTGAGTTTCTTTTCCTTCTATAACATATTGTATTTTCACCAACTTTCTTTCGGGGTTTCAACATTTCTTTTTTTGTTCTTTGTTTTGTTGATTTCGACTTTTTTTTTTGCTGTTCTGTTTTTATTTGTTTGCTGTCATTTTGTTGGTCATTGCCGTAATAACCAAAATCATTACAGCAGTTTGTAAATGTATTGAAGGTTAAACTGGGCTTTCAGATGCACTTTTATTTGACTGTTAGAATATGGGGGTATTTTTAGAAATAAAAAATTCCAAAAGCCCAGCACTGAAGAAGTTGTCCATTTACAAATTTAGCTGTTAAAATAAGTAAGTGTGTATATGTGTTGGCATTTCCGGGTGTATAGTTGAGTGCATATATAAAGGTCCCAGGCCTGTAAACGTTTGTCACAATAGGTGACTTGATTAGCGGGACCTTCCCCCGCCCCCCAAGAAAACCCACAAAAATGAACGCCAAAAATCCCAAAACCTCACTGCAGATGCTCAGAATCTTAGAATCCTGCAGGATGTGGTCCTTCAGCGGCTGATTCCCTGTATTATGTTGTCCCTTTGGAGGCAGTAGCACAGGGACCAGATTTTGTAAGTCTATACCAAAGGAATCTGCAGACTCATACATCTTTATAAGCAAGCAAAGGTTTGTGAATTTAAATTGTAATTTTCTATTCCAGATGTTTTCGATATGGTTACTCACTTCCAGGGTTTTCTGGGATGTATGGGGAAGTGCACATTTCGCAGGATGTAACTGCTATATGTGGCTTCGAAACACTTTCCACCTGAAAAAAACCTTAGATGTCTCATTAAACACAGCCAGTAGGGCATTTTCCAAAATACCATTATGGCACCTGAAGAGGATTGTAAACTTTTCAGGAAACACAGAAAATAAAGATTATAGAAGACTTATCCCTTATAAATAGCACGCATCTCACCGTTTCTACTGATCAGATTAATTTTTGTTCTGACTTATTTTCCTGTTAGCTCCGTATCTTCTACACCTAACTGTTGCAGTTCCACCTGAACTATCATGTGCTGCTCCTTCTGGCTGTTGCATATCTTTCCCAAAATATATCAGGAAGAATGATTACTGGTATATTTCCCATTTAATGTATTTCATCCACCTTCTTTTTCTTCTTCCAGCTTAAAATTATGGACTTCAAAATAATGTTAGTTGTTTGCTTTCAGATAAGCTTTGTTCTTAATTTAGTCCTCACTGGATTTTCACTAACAAGTTCATTTTTAGGTATCTTCCACCACACTTTTAAAATAACTTTCTTACAAACAGAAACACTTGTTCACACAAAGACAGTAAGTTAAAAATTTTAAAATGTGACAACTAAGAGTCCCTCCTGATCTGGTTCCCAAAAGGCAAAAATAAAGGTTACTTAATTTTTACTCAATTATAAACCTCGATTTGAATTAAACAAAGCCACGTGACTTTTAATAACAAACAGGTTTTATATTGTAATTATTTTGATAGGAATTGATAATGACACATGAAATTGACAACAGAAATATTTTTCTTTTACCGGACCTTCATAAATCTTGTAGATAGATGTAAAACAAATTTTCATTAGCTAAATAACAAAACTATCAGAAAAATTTTTATTAGCTAAATAACAAAACTATCAGAAAAAAATTTATTAGCTAAATAACAAAACTATCAGCACTCTAGCTTTCTTTCTGAACTCTAGGGCAGTCATTTTTAAAATACATTTTTCACAGTGGAGCTTTTATTCCTTTTTCATTTGACTTTGCCAGTAGGGACCTCTGTTCAGTGTTTCATCCAAAGAAGACACCTTTGACAGTGTGGTTGCTCTTCCCCTACGAGCGCTGTGCCTCTGTCATCGCTGAATTAGAGCCTAAGTTTTTATGTTGTCCTTCAACCCCTGACCTTCTGGCCTGAAGGCAAGAATGTTACTAGCACAGCCATGCTGAAACAGAAAGCAGGGAGCAGACAAAGATGAAAGTGTGGAACCAGTAAAAACTAACCGTTTCTGTACATTTTCCTCTTTAAAAAATAAAAAAAAAAGGCAAAACCTTCTTTCTTTTCTCTTGAAGCTTGAGTCTGACTTTAGGCAGCTTTGGCTTGTTCACTGACCCAGGAACAAGTACCATCATCCTATTAGTACCCTGAACGTGAGATAACCACACCATGACAGTCTCTTGAACTACAGTGTACACACATGTTTTGAGGCCAATGAAGATAATGTATTTGGGTTTTTGAGGGGGTGGTGGTGCTTCTTCATGGTGACAATTATGATTATTCCAGTCCATTAAAAAGAATTTAAAGAAAAAAATCTTATGTAGTATACATAATGAATCATTCAAAAGAACATTGCAGTAGTGTTTGTTAGAATATATGTTTTTCAATCTGCTTCATATTGTTGAAATGAACCGTTACAAGGATTTATCAGCATAATGAAGGTACCACAGACTTTTAAAAGCCCAAGAAAAGTTTTACTCCATGACTTTGTTCCAAAAGAATAATCCTTTAGTAGCTACAACATTATATGTCAAGTTATTCCACAAGTTAATTAGATACATAGAGAAATGTTACTTTCTTTGTTCTGAAACCTGTAATGGCTTGCTCCATCCGATGACCTCCTACTTCTTATGTTTAAACAGATGGCAAACAGTCAGGCAGCCATCCTTCAATCCTTTCTCCACGCTCATCTAGTAGATTTCCATCGTATTCCCTGTATTCTCCTCCAAACTGAAGAATCATGTTCTAATCTACGTGGCTTTGATCACACTTGGACCTCTTCCCGCTGTTTTCTGGTTTTTCTCTACATTCCTTTTCAGATGGTAAGAACCAGAATTGCTTGTATTTTTTCAAGATGCTGATTCTTCATGGATTTAACAGTCACATTGGGATATTTTCATTTTTGTTCAATGCTCCTTTTCTAATACTGCATAAAATACGATGCACTGTCCTGACACCAATGTACTGTGCAGATGACGTCTCCACAGAGCCTTCTGTTGTTGCAATATCTTGTTCTACAGCAGGGAACTGCAGTTAAGCCATTACAAAATCCGTAGAGAATACTGTAAAGTAATATTCTACAGAAGCATGAGCCTCAGCAAGGAACAAAAAATTTATTTTTGGGGTTTTTTTTTTGTCCCTTTTACATATGAAGATTTGGTCTAATAAAGAAGACAATGTTTGGTAAACGCTGCAGAAGCATCTCTGCACTGTCCGGTTAAACTAAAACTGTGGTGGCTGTGATATGCAGAGGTGTGATAATGGAAGCTAGGAAGAGGGGTAGTGTGAGGCACTGCTGTAAGTATTCCTTTCTGCTTACAGCCTCTCAGAGACACTGCTCCAATGTTTAGCATTTCGGAAATAAAGATAAGCAGTAGCAGGTTTACAGGACTAGCAGGGCAACCTCCTGGAATCCGAATCCTCCAGCACACCTAAAGTGTAAAGTGTGTAAAGAAAAATTCTAAGATACGTAAGTTAAGGAAGCAGTATTTAAGTAATCAAAATATCTAGACTAAGCTTGTTGTTGGAGTTTTCAACTGATTGGGAAGGGTTTGTCTGGCTAGAAATGAATAAAGTTAAAATCAGCTATATAAAACAAAGGAGCTGAAGGTTGGAATTCAGATTCAGCCTTAGTTTCCTAACTGTTAGTTGTTTTAATTGAGCGGTCTTATTTTCCAAAATATTTGTTTTTCATGGATCGTAAATGACATTTTACATCAGCGTATGAACTTTGCGAGAATTTAGTGTTATCCTAATAAAATTAAGCCCCAAGACCTTAGTCTTTTTCTTTCTTCTCTAACCTGCTCTGGTACTGCACAACAGTTGTAAAGCTGATGAATTTGGTTTCTGGGGGCTCCCGGCATGACTGGAACACTGAATGCTTGCACCAAAACTGCTCTGGCGTTTTACACTTGTTCTGCAGTGTAGCTTGACCGAATTCAAGGGACTGAGCGTATTTCTTGATTGAAATTGAGAAGTGGCAGTGAGATGGAGAACGATGAGGCCCTTTTCATTTTCCATTCTAACTCTTTTATGCTTAAACACTCCCTATAGCTTTAAGTTAGGGTTAATGTAACAAGGCGTTTTCTTCTTCCAAACCCTTGGGAGAGATTCAATTCCTGGGGCATTCCCTTCCTTCTTCCCTGATTCTGGTACTAAGTGTACTTATTTTGGACTTTGCAATATACTTGTGGTAGAAAAGTTTTTTCTTAGAATGCTTATTTCTCAATCTGAAAGAATTTTTACTCATCCTCCCACTAATCTCATCTCTTTGGGGAATGGAAAGTTGGGATGAAAGAGGAGCAGGGAAAGGAAGGTGTCCATTTCACAAGGTCCTGGTTTTCAATAGAGAGAGAAAGTTCACAAGAAAAAAATTGATTCCTTGATAGATTATGTAATTTCAAAAGTGAGATTCATCAGTCATTTAATAGAGACATTTCTCAAATACTTTATATTGCTAATAAGCATTGCTAATAATTAGATGCAAAAGAGCACAGTAACAGGAAAACAAGAAATGTTTCTTTTCACATACGTTTATAAAGATCAGAACAATGCAATTTTCTGAGGAAGAAAAGCAACATATCTAGCACGCTCTGTAGTTCTGTACCTAGATACATATGCTTGCAATAAATAGTGGAATTTATTGTAATTCCAAATTTTCATGAATTTCTTAATTTCTGAGAAGAAATTCCTTTTGCATTTTGTTTAAATGTTCTTTTTAAAGAGCCTTATATATACGTTAAAAAAAAGTTAAGATATGTTCAAAAAAACCTCCTAAATCTAGGGTTTGAATAGATGCAGCACTTGTATGTGTACTTAAAATGAAACAGTTTTAATTTCTTTTTTTTTTTTTTTTTAAATCTAATGCTTAATTGGATTTTTGTTTGTTTTGTATGTAAAGAACAGCTCTATTTTCCACTGTAGTGTTTTCTTCAGACAGGTAATTTCCTGGAATGTTACAATACCTTGCATGCATTCTGTCCAGTTAGTTTAAATGAAAATTCGGTGTATCGTTTACTCTTCTTATTTAAAATATTGATGGAAATGGCTTGCTCAACTGTTATGACCTTTATCCTTATGAAACGTGTAGTGTCTAAATGATTAATCCATTCTGCATATTTTCTACTGTACATTGTAGCAATGTAAATGCCTGGAGAGGTATTTCTCTACCGGTCATCATTTTCAATGTAAAACATATCACATGCGCACCGTAAGATTACTTTTCATATGGACTTATTCTACATATATGCATTTTTCTAGGAAAAAATATAAAGAGGTGCTTTACTGCAATCCTTACTGCATTTTCCTTAAGAACTCAGTAACACCATATTACTTTCAAGCTTAGTTGGAAATAACGTGTAGCCAACAGATAGAGATATTATTTTTTATGCCTAACAGAAAAATGAAATAGATGAGAAGGAAAATTACCTAGGAAATACAACATGTTCATTTTGTTCCAGTGTGGTTGAATATTTAGCTTACAATGATAGTTCAGCATTTACTGGCAACTTCATAAAAATAATTGTATAAATAAGTTGAATTCTAGGAAAAAACCCTTTTTTACTATGAGCAAGGTAATCTTGCATTTGAAAAATCTTGCTAACCCTAATGCTGCTCTGTGGGCTTCACCTTGTGAAGCTTTTTTGTCAAATATAGTACAGTGTCAGCGTTTTTGTCAAATATAGTACAACCTTTATGCGTCTGGTTAATTGAATGGCATTAATGTTTGATTTTTCGGGAGGCTTTTCAGATGCAGGCATTTGCGTCGCTTGATGATGCTGGTTTGCTCGGTACCAAGCACTTTGTGTAGGACTCCCAGCTCTGATTTGTCAGAGTGCAGAACTGCAGTGCAGAAGGAGAGACTCAAACTGCAGGGAACTCCTAACTACAGAAAGCGGTGCCTAGATCTAGTTCTGTTCTCCTTCGTTTGCCTTTGTCCATGCTCCTTCGTTTGCTTAAATTATAAGGCAGAGCTGCCCCAGGTTACTACTTTCATTGTATTGCTTTTCATTACAGAATGTCAGGAGTCTTGGATCACCCTTCTGCATAATAAACATTTCTGTCTTTGCTAATTGAGCAAGTTTTTATACATCTCTGTTGGATGTTTGGTGGATTTAACTCTATGTTCGTAGCACTGTCAGTAGAACGGCTGCTGTAGGACTGAGACTATCCTGACTTTCGATTTGTAAGAGCAAGCTTAAAACCTGCCTTTTTCCTGAGTACTGGTAGAACTGAAATAGTTTTTAATGTGTCCATAAGAGAAGCTAACTAGAGTTTTTTCTGTTAACTAACACATGAAAAATCTGATCAGAAATCCTTTTGTGAGAGAGTGTCCCAATATTTTCCTTATTCACAATGGGCTCCTTGGTATGTCAGATGAATATGGAAGTAGGAAGGGGGGGAATTCCATTTTACACTTTTAATACATAATACATCATCATACTGTGTTATAATTTTGTTTTGCTTAAGCTCATAAGAAGCCAGGTAAAAATAACCGAGTTCAGAAGTAGTTTCCTCTGCTTAACAGACTCCAAGGGAGGAATCTCTAAATTAGTTTCTTCCCCCCAAGCAAACACACAGCCCTTTATGTTAGTCCCATTAACGTTCGGTAATAAGTTAGTCTCCAAATATCAATAAGATGATGCGGTCTTGATGGAAGTTAAATGTCCCTAAATCCTATGAATTGATCTGCAGGAGCTGTTTTCCACATGAGCGGCGCCTTCACCCAGGCGTACATCCGCAGAGCAGCGGAGGTCAGGGTGAGGAAGGAGGAGCGGGCTCGGCGGCACACATGCACTCTATTCCTGACAGTGTCTTGCTTCAGCAAAGGGAAGTGAAGCGCGTATACCATGCTCAGTGGCATTTCCAAATGCAGCTCAGCTGGGGGCCTCTGCTTATTGCATCAGTGGCACACACTGAGAAAAAAAGGAAATACATAATTTTGTCAAAGTAGTAGATCACAATCTCCCCCTCCTCCTTCAAAATCATCACCGGCACACACTAATAGCTCTAATAGATACAGATTTTATGCATATTTCAGTCACAGCAGTATTTCTAATGCATATGTGAAAGGGTCCTTAATTTATGTCTACCAACTGTGTGGTGCCCTTCTTTTGGGTAATGTCATCATCCTAATGGTGTTTCTATTATACTCAAAGGTAGCAAATGAGGCTTATTGCAGGAAGGTAATTGATTTTCACTGAGTGAAAATGTAAATAGCCATAAGAAATCCTATGAAAGACAAGCAGTTCAGAATTGCCAGAAAAAAGAATTATTCATATACATTACTTACTGGTGTTAGTACCTGTAAAATGTTTCTTATTATAAGAAACGCACAATGACGGTATTTCACATTATTTTATTTCAAATGGAAGTAAAAATTGGAGAATTTAGATGATTTTGTCTTTACCGGTTTGACTGTGCATTTTATGAAAATTACCATCCTGTTCAGTAAGGGTGCTTCATTTTGTCAGGTTTCTCTCAAGTGGAAGTGAATAAAATTCCCGATATAGACGTGTAAAGAAAAACGGTTCTTTGGGATTTCAGTGGTAAGAGGTAGTCATTTAATGCACCCTCTTTGTGGATTGTCAGTGTGAGCTTTCCTTTGCATCTTGAAGGGTTATCGGGGATGGTGCCGTTTACTCAGACCTCAGGATTCCAGAAGAATGCGTGAGTTAAAAAGAAAACATGCCCTCCATGTTCTGGCTGCATCAGAGCCACCGTTTTAGAGAATTGTTTTAGGTCAGCAAAAATAGCCACCTGTGGTTACAGTCTTTCTGTGTATTTTGCAAAGTGTGTCTTTTTTTTTCTTTTTCTTTCCGCTCAGAATATTGTCTTCCCATTATTTTTGCTATCCACAGTGTGCTCCTGATTGCCAAAGTGATACCTGCTACGAAGGGCAAAGATGATTAGATGCGCATTTATCTCCTTTCAATATTGCACGGAGAGTTTAAAGTTCTGTGTGTTTTATGATCAAGGATGGGTGGCAATGGGTTATTTTTCTCCCATGAATAAACTGATTTTCAGATCTTCCAGTGAGTAAATGACCAGGAAATCCTGCACATTTTAATCCCTGCTGGCTATATCCATTATCTCCTAAGTCATAGTTTTGTCCCAGCATAATTGTTTGGAGGTTTTTGCCATGTAATTATTATTTTCATAACAAAAACCTCACTCTACAAATAATTTATTTTGTTTAGTATTGGAACACTTTTGGCTTCCTCACTAATGAGTATTTATCTTTCCGCAGTTTGCTTGGAGGAAAATAAAAAGCCCAGTAGAGATTTAACTTAAACTATGGAGTTGAGAATGCCCTGAGTTTTAATATGGAATAACAATACTGGTGTTAAAGATGAATGTAAAAGGTCTCATATTCAAAAGGTCTTAGAAAGTTGCAGATGAAATTGTTATTTGTTCCTTTGGCTTTAATTGGCCTCTGCATTTAGTATTTTCCTGTACGTCTATCGTGCGTGTTCTGGCTGGCATACATAAACATAGGTCAGGCTCTGGAACGCATGTAACTGCAAAGCAAATGAGAAAGTTCTCTAATTTTACAACAGCAGAAAACAAAAATTGTGTGGGGTTTTTTAATGTCAAGTACTTGCCTCCAGTTTTATGCAGCCCATTGCTTGACTCTTACTAGTGCCTACAGGTTTTTAAAAAATAAATCCATTATTCTTACGAACAACTTTTCACCTTCTAATAAAAAAAAATATTACATCTTGACTTTCAGAAACCCTGTAGAATTACCAGTATTGCAGCCGTAACTCTCTCACATTTAGATGTACAAAGTGCCTGCCTGTTATTGCCTGTTTCAATTTGGCATTAATCAATGAAGTTTGAAAACAAAATAAAAATATCATCCATGAATGTTGTTTACATCTTCATGCATGGTGCTTTTTAGAAGTATTTTTACAGTAAGTCTATTTTTTGTCTCTGAAGGAAATCTGCAGATTGTCTGATACACTTGTTTACGGTGCACTTGACGGTCTTTCAATTTGTAGGTCTTCAGATTAAAAAGTAGAGAAGCTTTTTACAAAAAATAAATAAAAGGACCGAGGGAAATGAATCTGAATTGCATGTTCTGTGTCCATACTGTCGGTAGCGTGGCCTGTTCAGGCAGATCTCTACTAATAAAGCCATGGAGGGATCAAATACAGAACAAAAGGAAAACTTCTGTTCAGCAGAAAAAACCAACTCAGATAAGCAAATATTTGGCAAAATGTTATATCTGTCCAGGCATTACATAAATATACGGCTGTACTATATGGCGATAGGTTTCATTGTTCTAATTATTGCAATCTAACAAAAAAGTTCAACATCATGTATGTTTTTTCTTAAAACCGAAAGGATAGCTGGCAGTGTGTAATTCTGTGGGAGAGATTTGAATCTAGAAACTTGAATACTGGTTAATTGAGAGTATTTGAAACTTGAATCCAAATGCTTTTAAAAAAATCATGCCATTTTGTTGTTTGACACTAATTTTCTACCCAGCATGTATTAGCAATGACTGAAATTAGCTCCCAGTGAATTGTAGTTAAGCTATTTTATGCCATCTGCAGAGTTTCTGATGGCAGCACTATCTGTTGTGTTGGGTTTTTTTAATTTAATTCTCTGAGAATTTAGAGCTCATGGAAGGTGAAGTTGACAGCCTCGTAGACTTCCAGCTTCACAATACCAGTATAGCATGGTTAGTGGAGTTTCCACCGTTCTAGGTCTTAGCCCTGACCTAGAGATACAGATTTAGACTGTAACCTGGTACTAATTCTTACGGCTGCACCGAGCTCGGCTAATTTGATGAACTGGCAGTTTACACCAGGTGAGGGTTTGACCAGCACTTCAAAGTGCAAGCGGGCTTTACGGGGTCATGGGTGAAATCACAACCAGACCAAGATCAATGCGGGTTAGTTAGCCTTTGACTTCTGTGCGACCTTCCAACTGAACTGTTAGCAGTAACAAGATTGTCAATAGTGCCAGGGCTGATGGCGGGTTTCATGATAGAATTCGTCACTAGAAATTGCGCTATTTATCTCACCAAATCTATTCTTTATACTTCACGGACTTTTCTCAGGCAGTATCAAAGTACTTAGGTATTAAAGACTACATGAAAAAAATAACCAGAACTAGATTGCTGCTAGGTTGGCAGTTACGTGCATACCTTCTGTAATTTTATTATATTTTTTTTAGCCCCAGGCATCAGAAGTTTAACATTTCTATAAAATCTACGTGTCCTAAATTATCATGTGTTGGATGATACACGGTGTGCACCCATTTTGAATCATATTGTGTACTACGATCTAATAATTGTCTAATGGATATGAAAAATATCCATATCTCCTGGAAAAGATAATTCTTCGAGCTCTGAACATGCTGGGTTTTATACCAGGAATCTGAAACATTACAGTAAAAAATCACAAAAGTTCTCTGTTTTCAGATCAGGACCTTTATCAGGCAAATGAATTTGCAGTGGTAAGATAAAGGCAGTATTTGACCTCCTCCGCTATTCTCCACCCCTGATAAAGAAAATAAATTATGGTGGCTAGTTATTATTCATAAGAAGTCACCAAAGAGATGATTTGCCTTAGAATAAATATGATTGAATTAGAAATGCACAGTACTGATACCCTGACCTCAAGTAAATGGGTTCCTTATTTATAAAAATGTACTTAGATATACTTCTCTCTTAGTCTGTTAATTATGCCCGTATATTAAGTAAATATGTAATTCAATTCCAAACTTAATTGCAAGGTTTTATATAGGAAGATGAAAGGGGAATGGCAGTTCATTCAGACTTTTGAAGAAACTCATCAGAATACTCTGAAAATTGATGCATATTTGCATTTTAAAATGTGAAATGTGTCTGCTTTTTATAGAGTAGATCTATTATTTTTAGGACTTTAATTAAAAAAAAAGATTGCAAATCATTTTGAACTTTAGTAAGGAATTAATGCTGAGCTTTGGCAATGCTGTTTCTTTAATATTGTTCCGCAGTTAACATTTCTAAGCTCTGAAACAACTGATAAAGTAGTTGAAGTAAGTAAATAAGTAATAAAAAGCACATCAAAGTAGTTATGATGAGACAGCCAGATGGCAGAGAATTGCAGTTCTTGCTGTAATTTTATCAAAATTACTATTGTCATGGCATGTTAGTTTTCATAAGAATTTGTACAGTCACTGATCTTATACAGACAAATTAATTTCAGGTTCTCTCATGTGTAGTCACATAACAGCTATACTTGAGCACGCACAAAGGAAAATTAAATAATCATAGTCACATAAACTTGAAAAGCGGCACAATTTAAGTTTACTATTCCAGAACGTCTTGGGATCAGTGATCATTTTTCTTATGGTAGACTCAATTTGATCTACAGCAGTTCTGCCATTATATAGTTTCTGCTGCATTTAATCTTCATTATGAAAAGATATAGTATCATCTAATAGGGTGGAATTAGTAGTAATGCACAAGCATTGTAATAATTCCTAGGAGTTATATCATTTCATGGAGTTTCATACTTCTTCCTCTCTCATAAAGCTACCCCGATGAAAATAATTGAACCATTTAAATTTCATAAATATGTTATCATTACATGTTCTCTTCTTTGGTGAAGGATGTCCTGTGTCCTATAAATGCTTGCAGAGGAGAAAAGATTGAGAATTGCATCCAGTGAGGGTGTAATCCTGGTTTGATCTGAATCCCAGGTAGGATAATGGCAGGCTCGAACCTGCTTGTGTCTCCACCACCATGCGGCCCAGAGGAGGAAGCCCCGTGGCAGATCACGAGGGGGTTCCTCTCCTGAAGCTGGGCTTTTTAGGCAACTGGTTTTTCCTGCTATTTCCATTGCTACGTGTTTCCGTGTGAATCCCCCTCCATTAAGAAAAGGTGGGTAAAAGAGGTGTGTAGGTATATAGCATTTAATCTAGTTGTAAATATTCATGTAGCCTGACCGCAGTAGATGTCTACTGTAGCCTTAGTCAATTTAAGGCAGTGTAACTAAAGACTACCATTTTTTTGAGTTGCTAGTCCTGAGGCTTTGAGACTAACTTTTTATAGACTCAATTTTTCTGTGTTGCAACGCGATCTCCTCAATAAAAAAGGCTGAAACACATTATGGAGAAATAATCAGGCTGATTGTTGTAGACCTTTATGGTGCTGGAAGCTCATCAGCTTTCTTAGTAATGCCAAGGAAAACCACAGAAGTAGAGGAAACTGAAATCTCAGTTACCTTTTTACTTTGGTGAAATTTTATTTACTTATTCCAAACTTTTAAGTAAATTGTCTAATATTTATTCTTACTGTAGTGGAATTACTAAATCAAGACTTTTTCTTTAAACATCTGTGTCAGTTAGGTTTTTATGCATATACTCCTTATCTTTATCACTTTCTAAAAGGTACAAAAGCATGTCAGTGCAAAAATCAGTTGTTTGATGGGATGGTCATAGCAGTTGGCCCAGAGGGTAGCACCGATGAATTAAAACTGAGGGTGTCTCAGTATAGACTGTGGTATGCTGAGAGTACGAAGATACAGATGTACCTGCCTCAGAAATCCACGTGGTGTTTGTGCTGCCTTTTTTAGTGTTTTTGGCTAACTCCTATTCCCGTTGCTTCAGAGACATTCTTTATCTACAGATATTATTGGTGGTTTTCTGAGACCTTAGTGTACAAAGGGAAATGATTAAGAGCATCAACACTTCTCTTAGAGAATGATAAATTAAAAAAAATAACAACAGCAGCACTCCAAGTAAGCATGAAATAGTAACTAAAAACAAAAACGTGGTTATCAACAGATTACTCCTCATGGCATTAACATTCAAAATGTACAAGAAATATCTCTCTATATATAAAGACATACGTTTTTGAAGGCATAAGAATATATACATGTATATGAATACATACCTTTAAAATTTTTATTCACGTACATGTAAATGAGAAAATGTTATGCTGTTACTCTAGGTGTAAAATCAGTGTAAGGACACAAATTTAGTGCTGCTCTTTGATCAGGTTTCTTTTTTGCATCCCTTTGTAGCTCCTAAATTTTAAAAACTTCTATCTATGCAAACAGTCAAATTAGGTTCTGAGATCTCAGCCTGTGGTTCTCATGGATGTCAAAATACTCTAACTATAAGATGATATTTTAATCACTGAAATTCATTACGTTCTAGTGGCTGTTTAGCGAATGTGTCATCACAAGAATGTAGCAAAATACAACGGAAGCATATTGGAAAATCAAATTATTTCTACATAAACAGTTTATTATCGACACATCTGAGAGTACGTTTGGCATGGGAAATAGTTATTTGTATAATTCTAAGAGCAATCGCAATTTGGTGGGCAGGCTGTTTCGTTTTAGTCCACTTCACTCGTGAAACTGTCTGAGCGACACAAGTTCTGCTGGGCCACTATAATGCGACGGGGCTGGACCTTATTGCTCCCTGGAGTACCACACTGCAGGACGCTTACCTAAGTAGGCTTAGCCTGAAGCCAAAGAATTGGCTACTGAATGGTTTTTCCAACTGCTACGGGACAAAATAGCTTTTATAGACAGCAGCTTTATTTGTCACGTACCTCGTGCAGTTTTTATTCTGCTTGTGGCGTTTACTGAACGTGACTATGGTTTCCAGCCTGCGGATCATCTGCAACTTACATGTTGCAGAGAGAGAGAAAGATTATCTGCTACCATTTAGAAACCCACAAGCAAACTCGGAATGGGAGCGAATATCAATGTAATTCTTAAATATAAATTCCTAAATACCTTGATTGCGATGAGCTGATGGTATGTTTTCTTGAGATTGTAACCAATAAATAGAAAGCTGAAATTATGCTGTAAAACGAAGCTGTGTTCAGCCACACATTAATCTCATGTATATTTATGAAAAAAAAAAAAATCACTCTAACAGGAATGACAATGATCTGATGAGATTATTTTAATTTAAAATAGCGACAATAAATACGCAAAACCTACCGACATGATGTAAACAAATCCCTGCTTGAGAAATCTACCACGAAATAGAATAGTTGAAAACTAGCACTGAAACACCTGGAGGGAGGGAAGATCGAAAGAGAAAAAGGAAAAATTAAGCAAGTAATAACATGAACAGCTGGAGACAAAAAGAGAAACAAAATAGCAGCTGATGAGGGAAAGAAAAGAAAAAAAAAAAGAAGCATTTGGTTGAAAACCTATTATTACCAAGAAACAATTTTCAATGAGGCTAAAAATCATGTTTAACAACAAAACCAAGACTTAATTCATTAAACACCCAAAAGCCGTGAACCGCTTTTTCTGGAGGTTGGTGAAAATAGTTTTAATCCTGTGCTTTTTTTCTTGTGAAGTTGTGTAAAATTGCAGTAACATTTATTTCAAATAAATGCTTATGTTTATCTGTCATTTGGTGGGTAAGTTATTGGTAGGAATGGAAAATCAACAAAATCAAACAAATAATTGTAGCATATGGGACAGAGTGTCCCCAACATCCTGGGTACTGATTCAGTAAGTTTTCACTTGTATAGTCAAGACAAATATACAGCATGTTTTAGTCTATTAATTTAGCTATATTTTTAACAATTGATAATTGAGCTCATGAATACGATCTAAAATAGGATGTGTGCTGCGACTGACTTTCACCTTGTCCCAAAGAATCCTGAAGAAGTCAGGGCAGATCCGTGTTTGAACAGCAGTTCACCTGCAGGACACGCATTACGGTTTACGTATGTCTCCTTTGCGTTGGCATATATGCTCACTAGTTTGACTATTACTACTAAAGCCTGCTAAAATTACTTTTATATTCCACTTCTCCCTTCTATTCTCTGCATCATCATGCTGTTGCTCTGAGGCCAAGGATATGCCTGGCTTTGCCTTCTTTAAGGGTAAGGTTGCAGTGCATTGGCACTCCATTTGAAATTATTTGAAACAAAGGCGACAAAAGGCTAGAGTGTATCTGATGTACTTTAGAAGAGCTGAAGTAGACATTTCCTGCTATTTCCTATTGAGTGGCTCCTCACGGAGAATCCATGTCCAGTTTTGAAAACTTCTCAGGGAAGCTTCTTGGCGATTCTTCTCATTTGAAGTATCAAAAAAAAAAAAAAAATCCTTTCCGTGCTTTTCTCCCTTTAGGAGTAATTGTGAGTCCTAAGTATGGCTCAGGGTGAGTAGAACATATCTTGTATAATTGAAATATCTTTATGCAGCTTCTTTCATTAGCTTCCTTTTGGTCTTGGATTTTTGTTTCAAACAGTGTCTCCTGAACAAATAAGGGATTCTGGGTTATTGCAAATACCTGACTAGGTGCTGTCTGACCAGCAGCAAAATTTCTCCTAGAAAACATGTAGTTTAGATTAGAGCTCTTCTAAAACGTGTATTAAAAAGCAAACAAAAAAAACCACCCAACCAAAAAACCAAAACAAAACCACCACAAAAACCCAACCAACCAAACCAAAATCAGACACAAAGTAAATCTAGTGAATGTCCAACGAAAGCAACTGAGATGAAAAATTGATGATAAACAAGGACATGCAGTTTTCCTCGTACAAAAGCTATGTTAGTTCTGTAAATGTTGCGCCGCTCCTGTGTTTCAGGAGGATTTGTGGCCGCCGTTTATGGAAATGGCTTTGTATCTGTAAGTTGTCTTCCCCTCAGCTCTTCCTCCTGGCGGTTCTGAGAGCAGCAGGGCAACTGTCAATGACGATCAAACTTTCTCCAGGAGAGGCCGTGTAGAGAATCTCCTGTTCGTAAAAGGAACAGCCGGCCTCTGCCAATGGCCGGTGCCCTGAAGGGCAGCGCGGGAAGGAGCAGCAGATAATGTCAGGGGTAAGGAGGCAAAGCAAACTGCCGAAGGTATGTTTTAGCAATACTGCTTTTTGGCACATTCTATGTCAGAAAAGTATATAAGCAGTTATCTTTATACACAATATATGCTTCTATATGGTGTTTTGCCTTTTACATACAAATATGTATTTCTCTTTAATTTACCAAGCCGAGGGCTAAAAAAGTAATTTAAAATGTTTGGTGGTTGTTTGGGTTTTTTTTTAAGCAAAGGACCTCTTCTAGGAAAAAAGCCAAGTTATACAGCTATTTTGTGTCGAAATGACTACCGTTTAGCTGTATGTAGTCACAGTACCCAATACTGATTATTAATTACTGGAATCACCAGTTCCTAACGCAGTAGAGCTTTATGCAGGAGCCAGAGATCGTAGCAATGGACAGTGAGATGTAGAGACACAATCCTCAATGTCTCTGTACATTATATTTCATTGGCCTTGTGGCCAGCTACAGAATGCCTGCTTGCTGTTCCTGGGGGAAAAATATTTTTAGATGTGTTAAATGAAGCGTACGAGTGTTGTTTATTTTTTAAAGGACCAGAAGTACACACAGCACTTCACAAATGTGGACCAAAGCAAAGTTCCTGCCCTTGTAAGCACCTGATGCACAAAAAAATCCTTTAATTGTATGGACTAACTAGCAACAACTACCTGGAAACAGCAGAGAGAGAGGAGGAAAAAAACCCTTACTATCTTTTATTAGCTACACTAAAACAACACATAGTTCCACTGTGTATGTATTTATCATACGAGTTATCTGTAGCAGGACGAAAGACTCTCTTCTGGTCCTTGTGCTGATTTGGTTTTTTTTTCCCCCACAAATAATAATAGTTAAAAAAATTACTTCTCTAGGCTACGCATGAAATTGGGCATTATATTCTTCGCAACAAGCCTTTATCACCAAATTTAGAGAAAATTCATGTATATTTTCATCTGCAGAGACAACACCCTGAGGGAATCATTTATGAGGAGGCCCATGGCATCCTTAAATAAGATCTTAATGGACAGATATGCACTTTTGAGGACATCTAGAATGCACTTTTAAATTTTATTTTAGACTCTCATGCATACCTGTGCTTGACCCACTTGTGTTCCTTTATAGCTTGTGTGACAACACGACTTCTGGGCCCTTAGGCTATCCCGAGAGAGAGTTCAGACAACTGCTTACCCTTAATTTATGGTCAACAGGGTCTGTTTCCTTAGAAGTCCCGAGTCAGTTGTTTTGGCACTTGGATTCATAAGTTTAGTATTTCTAACTTTGAAAGCAGAATGTGTTTTTTTTGAAAGCGCCAGAGAGGTGTTAACTTCTGACTAGAACTCTCGTTGAAGTACAATGTCCTCTTCGTTTGGAGTCACGAGATAGCTACAACAAAGCACTCCTACTGCTGTGAGGGTATGCAGTAATGACAATTTCTAAGGAGGAAGGTCATACTCCAAAATCTATACCATGTATTTTTCCCCATGCTTGCAAATTGTTTCTTTAGTTGTTTATGGTTTCATAAAGTAATCATACTTTACTAATAGAACATACCTGCCATTCCTTCCAATGCTTTCTTATTGAGTTTGCAGTGAACGCTAATTGTTTCATCAGATGTTTTAACTAAGAAAAGAAAATGTGTGACTACTTTTAGAAAATCTACAGAATTTAGTATAAACAGATTCAAAAATTTTCTTTCATGCCTTTTAGCCCTTTGGGGTCAACAAAATAGACAAAAGGTCAAGAAAGTAGAGTAATGTTACTGTCAAAATATCCTTTAAGGAGGTGGAAGTTTATGAAAGCACAAAACAGTGGCGACGAGGCTACGATTTCTGAAGTATTTTAAAAGTAGTTAAGTATCAGCACTACATTCATGTTCATCCTGTAAATGGGATATTTCTCCCAGGCCTAGCCTACTTTCCTCTTATTGGCAAAAAAAGTTATGGAGCTATTAAATTATTGCTTAGAACTTTTCTATTTCTGTTTTGCAAAGAGACAGCCAGATGCTTATTGAAGTATATGTCTCCCTCTTTGTGGTTTCTCTTAAAATTCCCGATAGGATAAATATATATCCTTTGTAGTGTATTTTAATATTGGAAGTAAATTTTAGGAATATACTTTAAAATGAAAATTGCTTTCAAGCTTCTTAACAACTTTTGTCTGTTGCATGCAGGCTTCTCCGTTCTTATATGTAGGGAAGGCTCTTCTTGGAGATCAGTCTTGGATAACCTGATTCTGATTTTGTAGTTCAGAGAATTGAACCTGACAGAGGAAAATATCCGTGGATCTGATAAAACCCGTTGTCTTCCTTTCATTAAAAATTGCTATGTCTATAGGAACTGTAATCGGTGAACATTAGGAAACTTGCTGGATGGAGGTATTCATATAACACACCTATTTCCTTCTGGATTCTAGTGAGCTCCAGTACCGACTTTTCCTTCAAGGCAAAGGCCCTGACCTGAACCTGTCTTTTTGTAGCCAAAGCAAGGAACAATCGGATGGAAACACTTCTCTTCCTGCTTTTATTAGAAGACCATACCTATCGTTAATAAACCGGTTAAGCTTTTGCTGTGTTCAATAAAGGACACTTGTCTACTTCTCTTACCAAATATATATTATCTTTGCTCAACTTCTACAAAATGTTCCCAAACTTGTAGAGACCCTCCCTCAAATATATAAGGACTCGCCTGTGTACAGCTGCCCAATGCTTCTTAAAACTGGTCCTGTGCCTAAGGAGGGATAAACTTACAGCTTTCGTTACGAGGATCAGGATGAGAAAGTGGAAAAGGAGTTAATGTTTGAAGCAGATTTTTCATCCTGCTGTATGTCTGGAGTAACCTCAGAGTAACTGAGTCACTGGGCTATATTAGTCATTTTCTTTTGTAATCTCTTTGTAATTTTCACTGCTTGTAATTTTCATCCTGCTGTGAACATTGCCTTCCTGGCTAGTCACATTAATCAAGAAGAACTCATGATGTTCAGGCGCTTATGATATAATGATTTCACAGAGACCAGGCAGCTCATTTGATTATAGAAAGAGGAGATGATGATGATGATGATGATTTAAGTCATCCAACCATTCATTTAATCTGAAAGGTCCAAAGCCAAAGTGTCCTCAAGTTCAGGGTCTGCCTGGATGAATTAAACTGTATATCAAGGTTGAGGTACCAGAGTTCTGGAATCATTGAGGTTTTGGTTAATTTTTTTAGGTCTGAGTTTTCATGGTCGCTTTCTCAGTACAAAAAAACTATGGAGTTTTTGTTCTTCCCAGTCCCCCACCTTTCAGACTGCTTGTTGATTTCCCTATCGGAGATCCAAAGAGTTTGTCAGAAGGAATGCGGAAATAATTTGTCAGAAGGTATTGCTGTTGCAAATGATGCTTTTTCTCTTCTTGGTTCTTCAAACTTCTTTTAAAGACAGAGAAGTGGGCTGTAGGTCTTTTGTAACCTCAGGCAGGACACTCAAATCTACACACAATGTGCATGACTGGCCCGAAAGCCTAACTGCTTTTAAATTGTTCATAAACTGCATGACACTACTGTTACTGTATCAGGGAGCAGAGACGATAACTTTGAAGGAGTTGACTAAAGCAGCTATAGCATGATAAACCTCCGTGTAATACGCACATTCTTGCTAACTAGACGTTTAAGGACAAATTATTACTGCTACCAAGGAATTTGATTTTCTATAAAATACTTTAGCTTAGAACAGAAGAACATTCCGACAATAAAAATTAATTTCTCTGTGTGGTACGAAGGCTAATAAATGAAATTTATTGTAGAACTGTATAATTGGGTACTACTGCTGGTAATACAGTTCTAATAGCTCTAATCCCTAGAAATATCTATCAGAGACTATTGTAAAAATTAAGTAATTTAGAAAATGATGTAAGTTATAGCGTTGTTCCTGCGTGGAAGGTACTACATCCCCAAGCCACGTAAATTTAATTATGACCAAAGCCAATATGTTAAACAGAAATCAGTGTGTTACACGGTAGGGAATGCTATAAAATCGACTGACTCCAACAAGAAGGCACTCAAACATATTTTCCATATTCCACGCCACTAGTTTTCTAGCAGAATCTCAAGTGGAGTGTGTTGCAGTAGTCATTTTAGTAATGGTAAAGGTAGAGATCAATGCTGAAAATCTGCGGTATTAAACAACCATTAATGTCTTTCCTAAAAGGAATGGAAACGTAAAGGAAATCTGGAGTCCAAAATAACTTTAACACAGGGTGAACATGCTCTGTCTGTAGTGTTTGATACTTCTTTACTTGCTTCTACTCTTTACAATCCTCTCTCTCTTGTCTGTGGTAATTATGACTGTGTATATCCCATTCTGCTAAAACGAGTATTTAGAGATGAATGACTCGTTCACCTTCAGTGTCTTAATGATACCAGAGGGTAAGCGAGCATGCTTCGCGTTCTCCGTTTAATTTTTAAGGTTGGAAAATACTGGTCTTCAGCAAAATAAAGTGGTATTTGCAATGCTAGTCAGTAAAGCCCAGAAACTTCCCTTGGGGTTTTCACGGGCCATTGGGAGCAAATGCCCAGCTTGCAGGTCAAAATCCGCAGCACTGCTAGAACCTACGTACATAAAATCTGACGTGCTCCATTGAACACTGTATTTCTCCTGTCTTGTTTTGACATTACTCACAGTGAAACAGCCAAATCAATCTAGATCAATTCAATCCTTTCTGGGTGGAAAGCAAGAAAAACTGTCTGAATCTGTTACTTTGCAGAGATTTGCAACGCTCAAAAATGCATATAATTTCCTTTAACTTGGAGATCGTGGTTATTGTAGAGGAAGGGCAAAAATTCAGGTTCAAAGCTAATAACCAAATTCTCTGCTAGGATTCAGCTGGTGCATTTCCTCGGAAATTTTGTTTGTTTCTTGCAGTGGACACAATATGGCAATTATAGCCAGGTTTTATCTTTTTGCTAACTTGCCTTTTTAGGATGATGCAACACCTGTAAAGCTTCCACATCGTCATGTGAAGTTTCTCCATGCCCCAATTACATGTTGTGAAACTGACACTTCACGTCTATGAGCAAGTGGGAAGCGTTCAGGAAAAAAAGAACGATTAGGAAAAAAAGCAGGACAATCTTCTGCTACCCCCTAGATAAGCAGTAGAGGTTTCCTAATAACTCCAAAGAGAAAACAAGCACAGAAGAACTTGCTAACCATTGTGCATTGAGCTGTCACCTCCAATGTACCTTTGAAATACTGGCTGTTTCTTAAAGGGGAAGATGGGAAACAGAAAGTGTATAGTTTCATTCGCGTAGACTTTGTCAGAAAGTGCGGCTGTGATATGATTTCTGTCAGAAACAATCTGCTTGAAATTTTTCTGTCTTTACTTTTGAACACGGAGTTGCTTGTCTGCATTCTAACCCTAGGTGATGGGATCTGCTGCCTTGTCAGATAACATTTGAGTTCACTCACTACCTGCTTGTTGACTAGCGCACAGACTCACTGTGGTGGCAGGGAAAGCCTTAAGGCTACTCAGCATCTGTCTCTTCTTGTAATTAGTTGCAGCCTTGTGTACAGAGCAAAACAGAGATTTTGATTTTTTTTGATTTATTTTTTTTTTTCCTGTGAAAGAGTAATGTGCGCAGACAGGAGTTTTTAAACCGCAAAAGAGTTTGCTAGTGTTTGTTGTTCTTCTTTTTCGAGAGGAAATAGCTTTTTACCTACTGAGAATAAAGCGTTGAGATCCTTTTTTCAAATTACACCAAGGGCACACATTTTTGGTAAAGGTAACTCCAATTGTAAATCTGAATAACCAATGCTTCTGCTCTTACATCTGACGGAGCCTGCGTTGGTGGGAGCGCATTGGTGATTATTCTTCCTTAGGCTCCTGACGAAGTGATTTTGTTGTCCCAGGTAAGAGTATGCTTTGCTGGTAGTCTGAGGGTTCGCATACTTTAAGCAACCACCACACGCTGTCATCACTGAATATTTCTCAGAGAGGCTTTCTTAAAGCAAGCTTCAAGAAAAAAAACTTATTAGAAGAAAAAGACAGTTTTGAGTATTTGAATGCACGTTTCACATACTAAGAAGGCAGTTTCATAAAGTCAGCAAGTAAATGTGTGTGTGCATTCCTGGGATTGATTTTGGTCCTCAGATAGTGTCACAATTAATTCCTCACAGAGCTGTTACTTGTGGTAATTTGATGTGAGAGCAGGAGACATACTTTTTTATGGTTTTTAGAAGGATTTGATCCATTACTGTAGATTTGAATCTCTTGCAGCATCATATTTTCTCTTTTTAATGTAAAAATTATCAAGAAAAAAACCTGTGAATTGTGATAATGCTTAAAATGTATCAAAAGGGTGAGCAGTAGCTTGGTGTAACACACGTAAATCATCATTCTCAGATGTAAACCACCCCTAACTAATCAAGATGGGGGCAAACTTTCTGGAGAGGCAAATCATTCTCTAATTGCTTGTAGCTGAATTCCTTCTGCAGCGACCGTCAGCCGTGGGACTTGGTGGATATTAAGTGTTGCTATGGCAGTTCCTAAATATCAGAATTTTAAAGACCTTATCCTCATCATTAACAGTAATGAGGTTTATGACATTAAAAAGAAAATCATGTTTCTTCTATGTTACACTGTTTGCATTTTTCAGGTTAATCCTACGTGAGCCATAATTTGGGTAATTTCCATTCTTATTTGAATGGACACGATGCCATTTGGTTTGCACAAGTAATACAAAAACAACTGCATTATTTTAAAAATCTGTTCTCCAGATTAAAATATGTCATAAAGATAGTTCTGACTTTATTTTGTAGAATTCATTTTTCATCTGAGGGCTGAGCTAGACTTTCCAGTTAGAATTTTGAGGTGAGTTAAACTAGATTTTTGATGTGCTGCAGCGAAGACATATTAGATCTCTAGATGGCACTGTTTAGATATCAGATTAAATAATTATTTATACAAGAATAATAAAATGAAAAAGTTTGATGTCCTTTTAAGATAGTAGGTGACATTTTCTAAGTTCCTTAGAATTTAGTGAGTGTTTTCGAAAGTTGGCTTAGGCACATGGGAGCCAAGACTCAAGTCAGTGGGAAACTCTGGAGAGTTTTAATCTGTACCGACTTCTTCCTGTGTTCTGCATTGTGACACTAGCAGCAGCCTGGTTAGACAAATGTGGCTTTGTGCTCAGGCCAGTAAGATTCCAAATACCTGGTTGTGATCCCTTGCCTCTCCTATACTGCTAAGTGGATGGGAGACTCACACTAGATGTTCTGGAAAAATGGTTCCCAGCGTGTGGAACGCTGAGGATTACTGAAGTAGTGACATATTTTTCTTTCTTTTGATTGTGTTATTAGCTAAAGCCAAATATTAAAAGTCAATAATTTAATCCAGATTACTTTGGCGATGACTGAATGTTTATTCTTCTAGTTCAGCTCTGTTCATTATATGAAATTGATTTGGTCTTAATATAGCTTGCGCTGGACAAGTAGAAGAAACAGAGCTCTCGGCAACATGCCAGAAATAGTGCTGACTGACATGGCTGATCGCTCACTCCAGAGGAGGAATGGTATTGTTTTTTCAACCTGTTCATCTCCCTGTCTGATGCCTGCATTCTAGTTTAATTTCTGTGGCCTTATCCTTTGAAGCACGCACGCTTGCCTTGAGAGCTTCCTACACTTATTAAATTTCATAGAATCATAGAATCATTTAGGTTGGAAAAGACCCTTGGGATCATCGAGTCCAACCATCATCTCCACTCTACAAAGTTCTCCCTTACACCCTATCCCCTAACACCACATCTCAACGAGTCCTAAACACGTCCAGGGATGGTGACTCCACCACCTCCCTGGGCAGCCTATTCCAGTGTCTGACCACTCTTTCTGTGAAGAACTTTTTCCTAATGTCCAGCCTAGACCTACCCTGCTGCAGCTTGAACCCATTCCCTCTTGTTCTATCGCTAATTACCTGTGAGAAGAGACCAGCACCAACCTCTCTACAATGTCCTTTCAAGTAGTTGTAGAGAGTGATGACGTCTCCCCTCAGCCTCCTCTTCCTCAAACTAAACAGCCCCAGCTCCTTCAATCGCTCCTCGTAAGATTTAGTCTCCAGGCCCGTCACCAGCTTCGTTGCCCTCCTCTGCACTCGCTCCAGCACCTCGATATCTCTCTCATATTGAGGCGCCCAGAAGTGGACACAATGCTCAAGGTGTGGCCTCACCAGTGCTGAGTACAGGGGGACAATCACCTCCCTCCTTCTGCTGGTCACACTATTTCTAATACAAGCCAGGATGGCATTGGCCCTCTTGGCCACCTGGGCACACTGCTGGCTCCTGTTCAGCCGCTTGTCAATTAGAACCCCCAGGTCCTTTTCTGCCAGGCAGCTCTCCAGCCACACTGCCCCAAGCCTGTAGCGATGCATGGGGTTGGTGTGGCCCAAGTGCAGGACCCGGCACTTGGCCTTGTTGAAGCAAGGTCATGTCATTGCCAGGACATGATGGTTTTTTAATATTTATACTGAGTTTTGACATTGCCTGTTTCAAGTTGTTGTTGTTCATCATATCTCATGTAGCACTCGGATAATTCTTTGTAGTTGTTACAATCTTTAAGGACTGATAGATTTATGATCCCTTTTGTCAACTCTGCTGAAAGTCTCTAAGGAGCATGAAAAGGATTGAACAGGCAGAAAAAATGAATTTGGTTGTACTGCCTGCTGATCTGGAGAGACACATGGGCAAATGTTCTGTTATACAGAACTGCCCATCCTGTACCATTTTATGCAACTGTACTTTTTTTTTTAGGTTATATAGTACTGGGTAGAGAGCAATCCAGTGATATCCAGCACCAGAGCATTGATTATTAGCATGAGATGGGTGAGGATCTCAGCCTTTTGGAAGACAGAACATTAGGGCAACGCTATCGAGAGAAAATTTGAGGAAGTGCAAGGAAGCACCCAGACCATTCTTTTCTCCCTATTCAATGGGTACACCTTAGATTTTCAAAGATTCTTACTTTAAATGTGCACGTATATTCCTACCTTTGATCACAGATTACATTTAAATGAATGATATAGGCTATTTTTATATTTTGACATTTTTAGTCTTTTTAGTTTCAAACTGAAAAAATAGCCTCCTTAGGTAAGGCGATTTTTTCATAACTTGTAATGAAGACCTCAGTCTTCATTCACGAAGTCAGAATCTGTAATGTAATTGTTGCTCATAGTATAGGTAGCCCACTGGGCAACTACTTTATGGATACCAAAGCTTTAAATGTTATATATACTAAGTAGTGGTTTATCAAGACAATTGAACCCGAATTTGGTTTTGATGTATCTGGAGTTATTAGAACTTTACAGATGCATTAAATGAACCATAATCCTAAACGCGTCTTGAAGCAGTGCAAATAGAAGACGTGCTACTTGATACAGGACTTGGATTGCACAAATTGCAATAATGTTCGGTATTTTGTTGTCCAATAACTAATTGGAGATATTACAGATTTCCAGGGAAGAGGCAGCTCTGATGCCAAAACTGATTCACGTGTATTCGGAAAGGTAACAGAAACAGTACATGGCCACTGAAATGCCGAGTCTGAATGTACTGGTTTGTGTATGACTGATTTTATAACAACCAGGAACCTCCTGCTTCCATAACAACCAGGATTCATTTCAAAAAAACCAATGCCAGTAACTGACAGGTACAAGCAGATTTGCATTTCTCGAGTGCAGTTTTAAAGAGGTGTTTAGTCTAGAGGCTGTAATCAGTACACTTGTTTCTACGGATCTTGCTCTTAGAATAACTTTTCCTAGTACTTGCTGCTGAGAAGCTCAGCCATGAAGTTCAACAGGAACTACCATGCAATTTAAATTCAGTCAGCAAGAACCGAGTAAAAGAACGGTAGAGAGAGCAGAGCTAAAAAGCCAGAGAGAGTGAAAAAATGGATACAAGACCAAGCAAAGCAGAAAATGAGTACAGGGAGACAATTAAAACAAAAACCCACACCAAAAAAAAACCCCAATACCACTAAAAAACAATCCATATATAATTCCTTCAATGCTCTGTCCTGGTTGCCATGGCAGCCTACCTCTTCCAGGACGCTGCGTCAGTAGTGGGGACATCCCTTTGACTCACTAAATGGAAAAAGAGGAAATACTAAACCTCAGAGTTGTGTGCGGTTTACTCTGGACTATTTAAATGATTCTTCCTCTTTTTTTTTTTCCTTTTTGTTTTGTTAATGTGACTTTCTTTAGAGATTATCTTACCAATATTTTATAGTATGTGCTTTCTGGGCAAAATGATTATATGTGATTATATAGTTAGAAGTAAATATGTAGAAAATGATAAATGTCTACTTTCCCTGACATTCCTTCTCAGTATCATTCCATTTTTAAATATAGCCACAGCACTCTTTGCTATGTATTAGCATCTCTCTCCCTCATTTCAAAGAAAATATTTCTGTCATGTTATGAATATTAATTTTATCTTCCTGATATTTTGACAGTAATACTTGGCTTTCAATAGAACTTTTCACTCTATGATTGCAAAGGACTTTACAAATCAAGGTAGTACTTTCTTTTCAGAGGGGAAAACTGAGGCATGGATATATTAAATGATTTATCAAAGGCTAGCAAGAAACAGAACCCATATTTCTTAACTTGGAGCCTAGCAATGAGTACAGACGTCTACATAGAGAAGTCTGCATTTAAATTAGGCTGATTTTCTCTTTCTAATATATTAAATTGTCTGTATTTGACATTTATTCTTCCAAGACTATTTTGATTATAACATGGAGTCCAAGAGTATTCCCTCCATCACTTCAATTGCCAAGATGATTAAGGGACTGGACTATCCCTTCTATGAGGTGGGGCTGTGCAGCCTGGAGAAGAGAAGGCTGAAGAGCAGGTCTTATCGATATTTGAAGGGAGGGTGTAAAGATGATGGAGCCAGATTCTCTTCAGTGGTGCCCAGTGACAGGGCAAGAGGCAACAAGCACAAGCGGAAACATGGGAGTTTCCTTCTAAACGTAAGGAAACTCTTACTGTGGGGGTGACAGCACTAGCACAGGCTGCCCAGGGAGGCTGTGGAGTCTCCATCCTTGGAGATATTGAAAAGCCATCTGGGCAGCCAGCTCTAGGTATCCCTGCTTGAGCAGGGTGGTTGGACAAGGTGACCTCCAGAGGTCCCTTCCAGCCTCAGGCATTCTGTCATTCTGTGATTCATGGTTAATAGTAAAGAAATGAAGAATGGTATATTTCTTAGTTACTCAGTTATCAATAAACGTTAATAACTCCACCAAAATAAACATTTAAGTTTCCAGGTAACAGCAACAGGAGTTTGGGAAAGTGTGTGAAAGAAGAAAAAGAGAAATAGTTTAGCCAAATAGTTATCTCAGTAAGAATTATATGCAAATATATTTTTTGTCCAGATTCATAAAGTCCCATTTCCAATTTATTCCTGTTTATTTTCTCCAATAAATATTTTCCCGGTTCCAAAATCTTTCTTTTCCACAATACCCATATTTTTTCCTGAGCATAAAACCTTACTAAAAGATATTTTTCCTGAGCGTCCAGTCCAGTAAAAGATATTTTAAGGACATTTAAGTTTGGTCCTCTGCTTCTGGGTCACCACGCTCATATCCAGAAAGGAAAGTCTGTTGCTGTCTTCCATGCAGCATTTCCCTCTGAGCATTGTGCTTTTAGTACACGGGCCTAATGCCAAAGGTTGGTACCTCATCAGCAGAAATGGAGCAACTTGCCACCTGACTTCTGGGAGCAGGGACATGTCACAACAGCATCGCTTTGATTCTTTCCTTTTCTTTTGCTCTTTTACATTAGTTTTTGTAATACCTCTGTCTCCCTGCACTATTAGAATATTTTTATATTTCTCAAAGCTTGGTCCCTGTGCTTGGAGTCCAGCTGTCCCCTCGTGCCCATTCGGCAGTTGAGAGCATCTCTCCAAGCCAAGGGAAGCCGGTGTATTACTGAGGGACATGCTAGGTCTTCTACATTAGGGTGGCAACCGTCTTTGACTTTAAACTGCAGATGAACCAGTTGAAACCACCTCAGCTGAAGCCCTGTTGATGCCAACAGTGTGCCTCAACACAACTGTTAACAGTTCCTCATCTGCTTCCTAGACTGCCAAAAAAGGGACCTTGTAATCCATATATATGTGTATAGGAAATCTGTGCGTGTGTGTGTATATATACATATATATATATAAAAAATGTCTTTAATAAATATATAAATATAATAAATATATATATATATAAATATATAAAATCTCTTTAATATATATTACTTACTTGGTTTAAATTAAAAGATACATATGGACTTCTTTTTTAGGCCGGAAAACACTGACAACGTTTTTTTCTTCTTTGTATTCTGCACATTTTATTGTAACTGGGAATACAGGCACTCATGTTATATAAACACTTACTTTTCTTTGTTTTTCGCGCTGTTTTACATTCCCATGGCAGGTGAAGTACCAGCAAATAGTCTTTGAGAGGAGAGATATGCATACATTGTGTTTTCTAATCCTTCCTTTCCTTGCCCTAAAATGTGTGCCGTATGATCACATGGCATTAAACAACTGATATTTTCCATCCTAGAATGCGTGCCAGTGGCTGGTAAAATAATCTCTTTATGCCTCTCTTATATCCCATAAGATTATTGTGGTAAGTGTTTGGAATTAAACACCAGGATATCACTCTTAGTTTATTCAGAATCCTCCCTGTAAGCTGCTACGTAGTACTTTTTCCTATATTACTTATAATAGCAGAATTATTCCAGTAGGATGTCATGACTACAGCTTATAAGAAATTATATGGATATTGAGAGATCTCTTTATTGTATTAATGCTTTCATAGAGGATATCTTCTATAGAAGATGCTAAAGCCTGTGGAAAGACAGTGAATGGTAACTATTTTAACTTTGGTTCCATTTAGTAGGATTTTAAATAGGTTAATTGATCCTGTAATATTTTTAACAGGTTTTGCTGCCTTTATCACTTGGTCTTCAACATCTTTTTTTCAGGGAAAAGATTCTTTTTTTTTTCTTTTTTTCTTTCTTTTTTTTTTTTTTAACCATTAACCGTCTTCACTCCTAATGCTTTAGGTTTCACTTTGGTTTTTTTATGAATAGCTGAATTGTATCATTTATGCAGTCAACCTGTTAGATATGATCCCAGCTCACTACAGTGCAGTCCTTCTCAAAACTCATAACTGGGGGAGGCAGAGGAGTGAAGATATGAACAATAAAAATGACGGGTCACGTATTGTCTGAGGTATTTCGGAGCATCAGTTGGGGTGTTCTTGGCTGGAGGCCGGGCGGAGGTTGGGTTTGTCGAGAACAGTATCGGGCCTCCTGTTGGCTTTGCTGCAGTACTGATCTCGCCCCTTATGTCAGTGGTTTAATAAGTGATAGGGGGCTCGCAGGATTCAAGGGGAAGGGCTGAGCATAAAATTGATCATGCCCACACGTGTGCAAACATATATTCCATTTGGGTGTGAAATAATGTACATTTAGCTGTACAGTTTAATGAAAGGTAACTCATTAAATTGCAGGTTAATCAAACCTATAAAATTACAGCTTTCGTATGTGTAATACGTAAGGGGACATCTTTGCTCTAATGCCACAAGATCGTCTGGTACACAGGCCTCTTCTTTTTCAAACTCTGATAAAGACCGTCTTTTCTCCATTACACATCACATTTACTCCTCTGGGATTAGCTTTAGGGATATCGATTTGTGGAAAGACTTGTAAAATGAGCCTCTGAACTGACATTACATATTACAATTTTCAGAACACAGTTCTGAAGAGAAACTGCCTTTTCAAAATGCAGCTTCTTTATGAGAGAATGCTTTTCATGAGAACACGTTCTTACACCTGGATACAAATTTCAAGTGCAAATTAGGGGGAGAAGTGCTCGTATTTCTCAGGGTTATTTATCTTACAGCTATAAAAATTACAGTTGTGGCTGGTAACGTTGCCTTATTCCTTAATGCCACAAAGAAATGATATTGTTGCTTTCCTACAGGGAGAGAAATATAAATTTGTTTTAAAATAAATAACAAGATTAGCTTTTCCCACTTATACTCTTCACTATTAGTAACTATAAAATGGCCATCAGTGTAACCTGCCAATCCTAAATTACTTTTAAAAGCCTGTTGTTTAGCAAAGTCTAAATTTCCAGTTTTGTGATAGTCAGACACATATAAATATCTATATAGATGCTACAGTGAGGCAGAATGTATTCAGTTGTAAACAGTACTTACCTATTCATGTGTCTTACCAGCTTTTACTCTAACATGATCAGATTGTTTACGTAAGGTCTTTTCTGCTGTAGTGTACCACTGGATGACTTCTTGAATTCTATCTAAAACTGCAAATAAACTATGTGCTTTAAGTATGCTAACCAGTACAAATTTTTTTTCATCACTAAGCGATGTATTTTTTTGCAAGTGCATTTGTTTGAATTCTGAAATTGGAAAAATCCCCTTATGGAGCATTCCCACAGTCAAATGTTTACAAGGGCACAAGGAATATAAAACAAAGACAATTTTAAGGATTTTGTTAAGATTCATGTTTATCACAGTGTGGACAAAAATGCAAAAAGACGCGTTTTCTTATCTATTCCTGTTACATTAGAAAAGTTCATGCCCTGCTCTTAGCATTTTCCAACACAGCTGTAGAGTAGTTTAAAGCCTATTTTTTAAATAAGTGATGCTCAATTTGTCTTTGATGATCCGCATGATTCAGGTGAGATGGGAGCATGGTCGGGCCCTTATTTGCATAAAAATTAATCACAGAAAAATGTAAATTGATAAAATTTTGCCTGGCTTTTCCCCCCTATTCGAGAACCCATGGATGGCTCCCAGAAGCAATCATCTCAGTATGGTGCCGCGTTGGATGCTATACAAATGATCACATTTGTGTTGAATACTCACTCATTTAAATGTCAGCACTGATGGGGCGGTACATCACCAGAAAAAATGAAAAATAAATACACAGCAGCTGAAGACCATCAAATCCGTGGGCACTCTTTAGAGATATATGATCTAATGTGAAAAAATTGTAGATTAATTATCCTTTTTCAAAATGGTAATTGTTTTAGTATCACATCAGAAAAAAATCTGCAATTTATTTGGCATCAAACAAAAAACAGTAATGTTAAATACGTCATTACATCATTGTGTTTATTAGAAGGCTACAATTAATTCCTGAGGCTCCTTTGGTCTCCAGAACTGCATAAAATGAAACAAAAGAAGATTGCTATTAATTTTCAAACACGCTTTAATCCGGCAAATGAATTGCCCAACAAAAATAAAGTAGTAACAATTCAAAAGTACAAACTTTGGAGTTTTATCTGCAATGCGTTTTTTATTTTTCTAAACTACATATTTGCATGACATTGCTGTCGTAAAATAGCATCGCGCAATCCTTAATGCATTTGTCATCTTTTCAAAGGAAGAAAATAATTTTGCTCATCTCATCGATGTGCGCCCTGGTTTGAGGTAGCAATGCGTAACTGGAGCGTACGTACTGTAGAAAAATTGCGAAAGCTCCCAAGAGTAGGCAGCACAGGATCCAGAATTTGTATTAGAGAACTAAACTTGCTCCTGCTTCCTTATGGCGTAAATTTCATATGGGGGAGTAAATAAACTGGGTGCCCTTGTTATGGCTCCAAATTCGTATTTCTAACTGAGCTAAATCTGTCATAGATAGAAGAAATGGTAGTTTATACTTTTTTTTTTTTCTCCCCACCTTCTGGCTTTAAGAAGCAATCTCTAGAAAATTATAGCAACACAAGGACTTCTCTAATTTATAATCATCTGTAATAGGTCAGCCACAGTGCACTGGATTAGTGCATTAGATCTTCAGGGGCTGGAATGCAGTGTTTCAGCAATGCAGCCTGAGTCTGAACCGAAAGGACAAATTTTAAAAGCCATTTATTGTGCCTGCATTGGAGAGCTTTGAATATTAGTATAATAAAAATTGTAGGTTAAAAAAAAAAAAAATTCCTCATTTCAAATTTTTTATTTAGAGGGATCTAGCAGTAGTTGCATGTGTGAATTATCAGGGACATGCCCCCACTGTAACTCACATGCTTTACCTTCCATACCATTCACTGTGCTAGTAGATTAAAAAAATATATGTAAAGCACATTAAAAAAAAAACAATAAAAAACCTTACCATCATTTCACAGACCTACATCTCACTTTGTGCAACCATATTAAATGCAGAGCAATAGTTCTACTTATGGGTAGAATAATATATTTCATATTTTTTGGTTTTTGTTGTTGAAGTCCCTGATTGAAATCCCGGCTGCACTGAAATCAGTGGGAGTTTTGCCAGTCGTTTCAGATCGGCAAGAATTTCAGTAAGGTTATATATTATTTATTTTCTGAAAATGCAAGGTAGTTGTAGTTTTTGCACGTGGGTAATTGTATTTATAGACTGTAAATGATACTGTGTGGGAACAGACTACATGGCTGATGAAGAGGTCTCGAGGAGTATCTGACGGCACAGATACTGTGAGAATGCTGACGTAGTGCCTTTTGCTGTTGTTTGGGGCATTCGTAGGGATTGTATGGATGGGGGTTTAACCCCGTACTGGGGGTCTAGGGATTTTTTGAAATTACTGTCCTGTATGTTGTTCGCGTATATAGCTGTCAGCTTTAGCACTGTTGTTCTATCTTTATTTTTTGTATATTTCATATTTGTCATCTATTTTGTATATTTAGAATCATAGAATCATAGAAAGTGTTGGGTTGGAAGGGACCCTTAAAGGTCACCTCATCCAACCCCCTGCAGTAATCAGGGGCATCTTCAACTAGATCAGGACTGGTTTTGACCATTTCGGTTGACTGCTTTTGTCCCCACTGGTCTATGGGGCACGCAGATAATTCTCTCATACTCCACTGTGTAACAACCACTCTTCCTTTGACCTCATGCCTACGTATTGTCTGATCGTGCTTCTGTCCCTTACTTTATTCCTGATGCATTTAACTCTTAAATATTGATTGATATCAACAAGTGGCCACATAGGTAATCTGGAGATCTGCAAGACTTCCGTTTAGACTATACGCAGCATGAAGGGATAAGTGTGTGTGTGGAGGAAACTGTGACCGGTGTGAGAAACGCTCCTTATCCAATATCAGCGGCTCAGGCAGTGAACAATACGAAGCACATTTTACTTGAACATTCTTGCAAGAATGGGTGACCTAGCAAGTAGGCACACTTTTGGTTCTTGAAACACACCTTTTTATTTCCTAATCCCCGGCCGAATTTTCCCTCCCCTGTTTCCCATTGGTTAGGTACTCCAGGGTTCACAGTCTGCGCGAGGCGCCTAAAATCCTTCACGGCTGTCTTGCCTCTGTTTATTTCTCCTTATGCTACACCTAAAGGGATTATCTGACTAGTTTATTTCTTTCCTTTTTGGTAAAATTGCTTCATGTCATTAGCCCTGGTTAAATGTTTGACTACCCTTCTAGTCACTAATCCCGTAAGAATCAGTTTGTCCTTTTGTCTGTGTGATAAGAGATGTTCTACAAGCCTTTGCTGGAGCCTCTTTGTCTCAGTCGTTCCCTTATTGTGTCACCTCTGATGGAAACGGCTTTTCTCCTCTGCAAAAACAATAACTGCCTTTCTTACACCGGGAGCAGGAACACGACTGCCTGAGAAGGATGTGATTAGCACGTAAGCGATGCGCGGATGGCATACCCGCCATGCATAGTTTACTTGAGGGTATCTGCACCCCAGATAGCTACTTGAGATTCTGTGTACTGTGTTTGTTTTCCAAACTGTCAGCTCTCGCTGTCTGATACCTCCTTTCAGCCTTACCGGAGTGGGTATGTCACCACCTCTTTGGGTCACCTCCCCACCTTCTCCTCCATATAAATGGAAACCAGAATAAAGCTACGCACAAGGCTTTTCTGCCCTCCACAGTAAACAAGGAATGCTAACTTTGTCATCCCAGCAGGTTCCTGAAGAACTGCACCGCCCAGGCCAGTGCGGTGGGTGCCACATATCGCTTGCAGATCTGCAACCTATTGCCGTCTCTCCCTCGGCTGTACCGGACATCTTAGTGGGGGCTGACTCATAGCTATGGCAAGAAGTAAAAGGAAGATCTAAAAAAGCAATGACCTTTCCTAAAAATTTTCTTTATATCTAAAAACGAAAGGGTTTTTTTCCTTTCCTTGTCCCTCAGCCTCCTGCCTGTAGAGTCCAGAATACCTTACTTAGGCATTTTTGGAGAGTTATTTGTAAGTAGCATAATACTAGATATATGAAAAATACCACGGCTTACAAGTGGAAGGGAAGTATTAATTTCCATCACATTTCATGAAATGGCTATATTTTATAAATATTAAAGATAGCGTATAATTTCAATGAATGGGCTTATTTTAGCTTATATTTCTTTAAGTCTGTCTTTACAAGCCTACATTTTCCACCTACAGTTCCTCCTGCCTTCTAGGCTCCTCACTAAGGAGTCTTTGAAAATCTGATTACTCCTTGTTACAGAATTCAGAGTGCAACTTTAAATAGCGAGGGCTGAAAACTTTAGTCTGTATTAAACACAAAGAAACTAAAGATGGAGAAAGAAAAAAATGGGCACTGCTGTGTGCAAGCTGAATAACTGAAGAAAAACATTTGTCCTTGGCAATAACAAAGTCCTAATCTGTTAATTTTTTCATATGTGTTTATTAAAGACATGCTGATTGGGCTACTTTGGGTTCACCAAAGTAATTATTATATACAGTATTATATTCAAATGATATACTGCACTGCAGTTGGCTTCATTGCGGTGTTAGAAAGAATATAATTCTTTCTTGACAGCAGATTGAAGGATCCTCTTTTTATACCCTAATTCTTTTATTTTTAATCCTTTATTTCATGTCTGCCTTTCCACACGAGAAGAAATTCATGTTACTGTCCCCATGTAAGGGGAGCCTTCTCAGAAAATACGGGAGAGAAGTGGTTTGCTTTTTTTTTTTAAAACTAGTTATTTCATAGCTGGCTTTGAAAGAGTTCATCCTACCAAACAGGCATATCTACATCTTATTCAGAGTGCTTAAACTCAAATTACCAAGGGGAAAAACACTGCTCTGAAAATCATTCCACTGTCCCTAAAATCAAGTCCAAAGCATGTGGTTACCCTGATGCTCTTCATATCCTATCATGGATTCTCTGATGGTCTTTTATTCTCCCTTTCCTCTAGTTATTGTGGATATACATACCCAGCATGGCTTGTGGAAGTTTTTTATTGTCAGGAAGGCAGACTGCATGTAATTACCTCCTCCTCTTTGAAAAGGAAGTAAAGGAAGGTACTGTGGGCACATCCAGAATAGCCATAATTCAGAAACAGGCTAAAAAAAGACAAACACAAACTACCTAGTCGAAGAGGGACTCTGGCAATGTAAAATCACTGCAAATTATAAATAAACACTGTAGTTGCTTGAATATAACGAACCACTCAGTGCAGGTGGGTGGCTGAATAGGTATCTACTTGTTTCCCCCAAGCTTCTCTGTAACACTTTCCCCTAGAAAGGTAGAATTAGGTTCAAGTTTTTCAGTAATAAGTAGTCTAGTTATATGAAATACGTGGATGAGTCATTGAAAAAAAATGGAACTAAAAGAAAACAAGCTGGAACACAGCAAGTTCCGATCAAATATGACAAAAAAACTTCTTTACAATGAGGGTGACAGAGCACTGGAACAGGCTGCCCAGGGAGGTGGTGGAGTCCCCTTCTCTGGAGACTTTCAAGACCTGCCTGGATGCAGTCCTGAGTGATGGGCAATCCTGCTTTAGCGGGGGAGTTGCACTAGATGATCTCTGGAGGTCCCTTCCGACTCTGAAATTCCGTGATTTGTTTTTGTTGTTTGTTTTCCAGGCACTGAGGACTAAAATAAGCTGGTGGTAAAATATTCTGGAAGGACAGCCTGGATTTTTTTCAGTATGCACTGCAAATATAAACACAAATCCTCCATGCCCTGACTAGGACGTTCAGAAGTCCTCTTTGGTCCATTCCATATGTCAGGTACGCTTAGGCATTTGTTTTCAGGTTGAATGTTTTTAAGATGTTTTAAAGACAACAACAACAACAAAAAATTAAAACTGCTGGGAACCTTCTCATTTCCAGAAAAACTCACAATCCTGATTAAGCTATGAGTACTTAGATGGAATCAGGTGGAAGCACACATTAATGATAGAGGTTCGTTACTTCCAATAGTAAATTGTGTCATAGATAATTTTGGGGAACGGTTAGCAGGGAGATCAATGTATATGAACCGATCTCAGCCACTGGCTTTCTGACCCTCAAGCAGCCTGCCCAATTCTCTTTTTCCCCTCACACTAGCCAAAAAGCTGTAGGACAGCTGCAGACCGCAGCATCACGTTCTCTGAGACGTCTCTGAAACATCTTCCTTGCTTGAAAATCAGCCCTGCATTTTCTTAGTTTGGCTGTGCCGTCTGTCTCATACATCAGCAAATTTTAGTACATTCATTTCTCAGAACTGGATACCTCGAAGGTGTCTCAGATAGGTGAAGTCAATTCACCTTTCTCACTGTTGAACAAAAGTCACAAACGGCTTCTACCAGCACAGTAAGAATTGATACTTCTCGTCTTTTTGTCTTTGAAAGGTGCAGTAGTGCACACAAACCCAAAGAAATCAGCCCAGGCTGTATTAATTCCAGCCAGTTTGTGATCAAACGTCAGCAGTCTGCTAGTGAAACTTGCCAAACGCCTACTATGGCTCTGCTAACTGGAGCAGATGTTTTCAAGAGGATCCTCTAGGATGTATTGTCCCAGCGTGGCTGCATAGACTGCAGTCAGCTCCAGCTAGGCTCAGCCAAATTCAGAAGTCGAAGTTTGATTGCCATTGGGAAATTAGCCCACACTCCAGTTCAGTGTGTTTAAATGATTTTTAAGTCAAAACAACGTCACTGCCAGGAGGTCCCATCTTTCAGGCAATAGGGAGATAGTACACCCGCACAAGAACTCCAGCTGCTTTTGTCTTCAACAGCAGCCTAAATAAAAGGAATTACTATATGCGTGGTTTTTAACTTTTTATAATCCAAACATGTCAGATTTGCAGACTGTGCTGTGTAGTTACTTTCTGCTAATTACATGCTGTCTCACGCTGATGCCATATACCTTCTTCAATCACTAGCCACCTCTTAAATTTTAACCTGAAATATCTGCAAAGTGGTCTCTTGGCAGTTGTTTAGTTGCACGCAATTATGTTTCCCGGTTGGTTTTTCTCGTTTAGCGTCCCTTAAGTGTTCAAAACTGGTTCATATGAAGTTAAATAAAGGGATGGCATGCGTGATATCAATCATCGCTCCTGACCGGCGTGCGAGAACTCTCTCTTGCTGCTAATTGGGAGAGCGTTCAGTGCTAAGGACAATTAAATACACCTTGGTAGCCTCAATATATTGACTTCGTGTGGGGAAAGTGAACTAACACGTATGGATTTATTTTTTTGTTTATTTCCAGGAATTTCAAAGGAATCCTTGAATTCACAAAGACTGGGTTTAATCCAGTAGGAGAATATATTTTCTAGTTAAGAAAGTCTATTTCAAAACATGGGTAAGGATTTTTTCTTAGGCTCAAAATATGATCGTAGTTAGTGTGACTAAATAAATTTCACACATATTAAGCCTGGAAAGAAAACTCTGGTGCTTTGTTTATAGTTTGCCTTGAGTTTTGTGATTTACATACGCATACGTGTGTGTGAAAGAGACTCAGGGAGACCTGCTAGCTACTCGAAGCGCGAGTAATTTTATTCCGCTTTCTTTGAGACAACCACTAAAAAAAAAAAAAAAACAAAACAAACCAAAACCCACCCAAACAATTGTAACCCTGCAATCTGTAATAAACTGAATTCAAAAATGAAATAACATTAGCTGGCAGTGACTGTGTTTCAGCAGCTGGAAAAGTGCCTGTCAGGAAGCATTGTGTGAACCGCTGTCTCCACCTAGTGCTGGCTGCAAGAAGTTAGACTTCTAAACCCTCAGTGACAAGTGATGCTACAAGTGATGCTACAAACGTTAAGAGATTCTGTAATGATATTAAATTTTATTTTTTTGCGTATATCTAGTTACTATAACTGCGCTCGTTAATTCATTATAGTTTAAAATATGTCATCTTTTCATTTGCAACGCGCAGAGTTTATGAATTGGCTACAAAAATTCACCAGGTGTTGAAATTTGCCAGCCTCAGGGTTTTCTGCAGAGACCTTTTGGCACACGTTCGTTAATATGTTCATTAATAATAACACAGAAAACTTGGCAGAAACTTCACCGGAGCATGGAGCACGCTCCTTGAGTGTCTGGTTCGAGAGCCTCCTACTAGTGCTGTTCGGAACAGCAGAAGGTAAAGATAAGGACTGATTTCCAGCAGAGGAAGCAGTAAATCACCGAGAGGCTGGTACATCGTAGGCAGTGCACAACTTAGTTCGAGGAATTAAAACTGACACGATTGCACTACAACAGCTTCCTAAAACAGCCCAAAAATATATGCTCTTTTTTCACAACGCCTTTTACTCCAACACCAAGGTAAAAAATAACTGTGAATTCAGTGTTGCCTACATTATCTCCTCTACTTATCTGAGAAACCTTCAAACCTGGAAGAAAATTGTTGTGAAATAGCATCCGTCCCTATGAATAAAGCATCCACAAAACAGAACTTCAGCTTTCCTCTCAGCTCAAGAGACATTATTTTGCAATAATTCCAGAACCAATAGAAACATGGAGTCAAACAGTAACTTCAATCTCCAACGTGTTTTAGGTGTTTGAACACTTGTTATGAATTCTTACTACAAATCTCAGTCTTGGCTCTGTATACTGAACCTAGCGCAAGTAATTAGCTTGTCCCCTTTTAAGGAATCAGAGATGCATGTAGGTGTGACCGATGGACTCCCGGATTTCTGTGCATCGATACATATTCCAACAGACTCTGTTATTTAGCCTAAGAGAGGACTGGGAGCTGTTATAAAATGTTATAGTGCTTTAAAAGGCTCAAAACAAGACTAAGCTTCATGGGGTTTTTGGTGGATGTATTGTAAATTTTTTATTTATTTTTTTCATTGTGAAAGTTATAACAATGAGGAAAATTCATCCTAACTCTAATTTTTATCTAAATCACTTTTATCTCTTTGGATAATTTTAAGCTAATGTTTTTTTTCTGATTATGAACTGTGACTAATTTATCTAATCTTGCTCAAATTAGGTAGCGTCGCATCTCACCAGTTTTGTAGGACAGCTTATAAACTTGTGTAGTAACAACTTAAATAAAGATCAAGATTATAAATCTTTGCCATGAGTTGTAAGAGGTAGGTTAAATAAGCCAAGATAAGAATAGTAATGAATTGCTTTTTTCTCATTTAAATCAGACTTTGAGCATTGTTTGGATCTAGTTTCACTGGTTATTATATAAAATGCATGTAATAAGTGGAAAGGTTTTGTCCTTGTGTTATCCAGACACTGGAGACAAAAAATGTGAGACAACTCTGTTTTACTGAGCTGAGCTATGACTCATCGGGAACGTGTAATATAAGCCTTAAGGCTCGTATTAGGTACTTTCCTACATCTTCCACCCCAAGACAAGTATGTAAAAACAATTAGCTATCAAAATAACAATTAGCTATCAAAATGAACGTAAACTAAAAATCGACATAATTGCTTCAAATAATTCAAATAACTTGCAAGGTTCATTTAAACCTCTGAGCTTCACTGTACTGTCGTGTAGACCTCTGGATTTCTCCGAGACGGTCAGGTAATGACACATGGATTAGTCTTCATTTTGTCTGGGCTGAGGATGCAGCTGTTTAATCCTATTGCAATTCTGGCTAGTCTCCCGGAATGAAACAACTAGGTCAGAGACCCTTATATTCCCCTGTCTGGGATTTGAAGAAAGTGCCACTTATTTTCCACAGTATGTTTGAGGAGATAACCACAGGATGGTCTTCTAACCGTTTGTGACCGCTGCTTCCTATTGTAAACAAGTACATCAAAGTTCGGGCAGTCTCCAGCAACCCAACTCGGCTAAAGCCTAGCTCTCTGCCTTTCTGTATACTGGAAACTAATGTATAGAAATTAAAATCCCCTACGAGAAGTTAGACGAGGCCTTTCCTTTCTGTTGCCTGAGTGTCAGAATTGCTTTATCTACCTCCTTCCTTTGCGCTTTGTGACCAAAGTTCTCAAACGTTCATAAACCAAAGCAGTAGCCTGTAGCGACTGTTGTAAGGGTGCATCAGAAAGAATAACTGTGTGTTAACAGTTTGTCATCCCAGGGACTTACTAACTTGTGACAATAACTCAGGCAAAAATAGTTTCTAAGGAAGCGTCAATGAACGTTTCAATACAGAAAGTATTTTAATTGATGTTTCCTTAAGATCCTTTATTTCAGATTGTCTTTTATTTTAAACATGAGGTGATGTTAAATTAACACCATTTATTCCTCTACATCTTTCTAATACTTCATTTTAAAAGTCTGAATGTCTGGTGTCATAGATAAATTATATTCTGATTTGGAGATCTTATATTTTCTGAGGATTTAACTGAAACTCTTTTATACCTTAACTATACTTCAGTGAAGAAAAGTGAGACTCTTAAAGCCTGTAGAATTTCACAGAAACTTATGGAAGGTAAGGAAACCTCCCCAGTAACAAAAAAATACATGCCTCAAATTAAAACATACTTCAACTCCAGCTTTGATTCCAGGGATTTTAAAGTGATCCGGGGTGAGTAACTGAGGTACATCTAACATTCAGTGAACTTTTATGAACCTGAGATCTATATATTGAAGAACCTGAAGCAAAAATTTAATATGCTGAATCTGTCTGTAAGTGGTCAGTAGAGTTGACATTATAAGGCAACTCTGGCAGAACATTCTATTAAGTCATTTAAGTGATAAATCAAATATAAATTTAAGCACGTGCGTGAAATTGAGTCTACTTCTGTGAAATTTCTAAATCAGGCCTATATTTGTGTATCTGAGAAAGGGGGGGCCTCTTTTAAACAGGTACTGCAGTTGAAGCACATGATGATATTGTTAAATTGTTATTAGTGGTATTTCAAGCTGCTAATACATACCAGCCAGTCCTTTTCTTTACTACACAATATTTACTATTTAACACTTACTTCAACATTTGTAATTAACACATTAACATTTATTTTAATATGTCGTGTATTTTCACATCTCAGTGGTTTGTAATGTCAAGAAGCTATTTAAAGTGAAGCTCAAAAATCAAAGCTCGAATGGTAGACCTAGATGAAAATGCGACGCGTGTTCTTGAAAGTAAGTTCAAGGGCATGTGATCAGCCCTGGAATCAGGGTGTTGGTACAGTTCAGGTTATGTTTTCCAACAATCTGTGGGGCTGTATCTGAACATGTCCTTCAGCACGTAATGCAGACTTCAAGCTTCAGAATCCAGACTTTCCATTTGCCCACGTGTAATTTCACAATATGTTTAATGAAAGAATGGAAGAAATTTTACTTTAACTACTTAATAACCATCTTCTTTCACGGAATTTTTCATGGATTTTTTCAGAGTTGGAAGGGACCTCTAGAGATCGTCTAGTCCAACTCCCCTGCTAGAGCAGGATTGTCCAGAGCACATCCCTCAGGGCTGCATCCAGGTGGGTCTTGAAAGTCTCCAGAGAAGGGGACTCCACAACCTCCCTGGGCAGCCTGTTCCAGTGCTCCGCCACCCTCACCGTAAAGAAGTTTTTTCTCATATTTGATCGGAACTTGCTGTGTTCCAGCTTGTGCCCGTTACCCATTGTCCTGTTACTGGGAACCACTGAAATTTTCTGTTGTAATTTTCTAAGACTTAACTATATTTTCAGATGGCTCTGAGGGAAGAAGCATGAAGGGACAACACCACCTGGCCAGCGGACACACTCCAAAGCAGAGAATCCTTTGTGGAACGAGGTACCATACATGTTGCCCATCCTTCTAAATGGAGAATTTAATGTAGTAATTGTAGCGCAAGAAGAAATATAATTTATGGTAGTTTTAGTTTACGCTAAATCTGACAAAGCAGAGTAGGTTTAATTGTGCAGACATGTCATGTGAAGGTTGCCATTTGAAAAAGAATAAATGAAAACAGTCTGTGGTTTTGATAAATCACAAGAAATATAACGAAGCTTTGGGATTTGCTCTATTGCTCTTTAATGCTGAAACACCCTTTTCAGAGACTATTTTCATAACAGCATGATAGTGGGTGTTTAGTGTTTTTAGAGAAACTTTTTTCCCATTATTTATTTCATCAATGTTGACCTGTACATCAGCTAAAGTCACCACTACGAGGTACTTTATTAGCACAGGATGAACTTATCCCAGTGATATCCTTTCATACCTGTGGTACTTATTTGCATTTAACAATTTTATGTGCTTTTTTAAATATACCCAGTAATCTTAAATTATAGTAGCAGCGGTTTTATTGCTTGAAGAACACAGCTTCATTCTTAGACGCATTGGCATACTTGTTGCAATCAGCAATCAGTAGGTGCAAATGGAGGGTGTTTAAAGGTGACAGAATTGGACTCTGAATGATGAAATTTTACAACTGTATTAAATCTAGACTCGATAGATTAACTTTGCTCAATGAAATAATTACTTGGGAGTTGAATCAAAAGTTATCCGCTTGAGTAGGTGACTGTTACCTGTCAGGCTGTGTAGTTTTTGTAGCCTTCATGTGCCAATACATCTATTCAAATAGAGGTAAAAAAAAATATATTGAGGAGAAGAAAAGGAGACAGTAAAACACTTAACACTCATTGAAGAAGAGAGAAAAGGCCAGTCACATCAAAAACTGTTTATAATAGCCAGATACATTTCTAATAGTACTTTCCACCAGGGATGTTGTACAGTTGCCTCTGATCGTAAAATTAGAAGGCAAAGTATTCTGTGAGACAGCAGAACCCCAATCCTGAAAAGACTTAGTTATGCTTGATTTCTGCAAGCCAAGGGAACTCTTCATGGTAGTGATGTTTAAAAGGTGTTTCCTGTGTTAGAATCATAGAATGTGTTGGGTTGGAAGGGACCTTTAAAGGTCATCTAGTTCAACCCCGCTGCAGTAAGCAGGGACATCTTCAACTAGATCAGAGTTGACAGAATGAAGGTCATACATAAGATGTAACAGATCCTGTGGAATATTTTGAAACTTCAGATGGTTTTGCATGTTCATTGCTTCCAAGGTTGAGAAGATAGAAGTATTTTCCTTTGTCTATCAGCTTGTGTGTTCTAGTGGATTGGTTGTTATTACTCTGCATAAAGATTTATAAACAATTACAATATATTTGTGTGCGGTTAACTTTAAATACACAGTGTTCTCTGCAATACAGTAAATCAAAGCAGAAATTGAGAAGGTTTGTTGAAGCAAATGTACCAAATTCGAGTAACGTTTTGCTCTTTCACTGAAAGCATTTTTACTAGCCGCTTGAAGTACTGCTCATTCTTAATAGCCCATTCACTCTCCAAGTCCCAGTCAAGAAGTCCCTTATTGCTCTGTGCCTGTGAAACAGCAAGCGTGATGTAACGGAGACAGAGACAAAAGCTAAGCCATCCGCTATTATTGGATGAGATACCACAAATGTGTTAAAAAGACAAGAAGGAGACGGTAATTCATTTTAATAGAGGTATAAAATTAATTTCTTTGAACACAGTTAACTTTAACTTGAGTACATCTTCAACTAGAAAAAAAATCAGTTACCCATAACTTAATCAGAAACTTACTCCAAAATTCAGAGTGCAAAAGTCACCACTTTTTATTCTGTAATGAATTAATTTCTTAGCTCTAACAGACATTAAAAATTACCCTTTGAGCGTATCTTACCTTGTCAACGCTTTGCATGTGTGTAGTTTTTTCCTTCAGGTCTCTTCTGTTCATTTCAGAAGTAACTTCTGGACTTCTGAGCTAGAGTTGACTCCTTTCTTGACATAGAAAGTGCAAGTCATATAGGATTTGGGAGGATTTTATTTATTTATTTATTTAATATTTCTTGCTCCATTACCGTTTATATGACCCGTGAGTGTGAGGCAGTGAATCCAGAAAAAAAGCGTTGCCTGTTGGCACACCTCCGATTCCTTTGGGCAGTGACTTTTCCAGCTGGCATGGCGTGCCTTCCAGACTAACCTAACCCATTGAGGTTAGGTCTGTGGTGGCCTTGAGAGAGTTCTGGCTTTATATCCACAAGATTTTAACCCATGGAACCTGCTGTGAAAATGCTCTTAGAAGGTGGCCGTTGGTTGGTTGGACAGGGACTGACATCCCGTCTGCACTTCACATGGAGCAACGCTGGACAGCAGGGCTGGGACTGCTGCCTCAAAAATGCACGTTTTTCTCATTCATAGCTTTTGGACAAATATTTTCTCATGTCTAGCTGTCTTTGTTAAAACTAAGACGACATGTTTGTCATTGCATTGGTGGCCTTGAAAAGATTAAAATAGAGGTTCATGTGATGGTTTTATAAAGATCAGCTTTGGATCTTAATAAAAAGGGGGTTGCAATACTTGCAGAAGCATGTGAATGATTGAAATAACTGTCCTTGTTGGCAATTACCTTATTCTGCAATAACTAACGCACTGACAAATGGTGAATGATTGAAATAACTGTCCTTGTTGGCAATTACCTTATTCTGCAATAACTAACGCACTGACAAATGGTTTAATGATGACCACAAGGACTCTCCTGTCAAAGGTTTTTGCAGCCAGACATCTAAACTGCACATCAACTTTAAAATAGTTATTTAAATATCTCTTAGCAAAACATGGAAAACTTATTTGATCTACTATATATACAAAATTTTTAATCAAGGGGATAAAAAACCCATATTTTACATTGTAATTTTACGTGAAAAAGGATAATATGTATGCCATGAAATACCTGGACGTAAAGAATAAGTTAAATACATTGTTTCTCATATTGTTAGCAGAGATGTTACCTTTTGACCTTCCTTTTGAGATTTTTTAGACCATTTGATGCTTCTGATAATAGTTTAATATTACTTTCTTCACATTGATTAAATACACTTCATACATCACTGAACAATGAGTAACATTCAAATAAGGCTGTCCACTGAACTGCCTGCAAAAATGATAAAGTAAAAAATTAATCTCCAAAGTAAAGTCAAGCCTGAAATTGAAATCTTTGACGCATACATTTCATAATTAGTTCATTCTGCTATATCTAAAATGCAAATACAGTGCTCTTAAAATAATTCAGATCTTCTTGCATGGAGCGTTAATGAATTGTTCTAAGCTTCTGCACCTCTGACTTCAACAGGTTCTGGAGTCATTTGACTTTGTTATTATTTCCTTTGTTAAGTTGCTGGTTTTTTTTTTCTTATAAGGTTACTTAAAATAGTCCTCCTTATCTCTTGTGACGCTCTAACATTTTTTTCAGTCAGTGGATCCACGTGTCAAGGAAAATGAATTTCACAGAATATGTGCAGAACAAGGATATAGTCAAAAGTCTCCCCGTTGCTCCATTGCTACCCAGTTGTGACCAGTTTTTTAATGGTCTAACTGTTTGTAGGACTACTCTCTGAACCAGAACAGTGAAATTATCCTGTCATGGGAGGTTTTGTTGTTTTGGTTTGGTTTTTTTTTGCATGTGCGCATGCAAACCAATTTCCTTGGTGATGACAGCAGCATTAACCAGGTAGAAGAAGGTGTTTGAGAATAGGCAGGAATGTTGTTGCCATACCACGTCTTACCAGAAATCTTCTGGCAGGTACGATGCTCTGTTTGCATTCCCGCAGCAACGATCTTGAGTGGTAACATAAGAAATAGGACATATTTGTTGTTTTTTGGCTTTTCTAGGCTTAATTTGTGTGGAGGTTTCCAAGATCAAGTTTTGAACATATGTCCCTGAGTCTCGCTTAGATGTCTACATCATCCTCTGGATCTGGCTGAGTTCCCGTTTTATGTGGAAGTGCTGACTAGTTATCAGGCTAAAACCTTGCAAGATATTGGGAACTGAAGGGTTAAGTCATAGGTGGTAGCTGTTTTAAAGTAATAAGTAGATAGTAATATTCTTTGTGTGTCACTTCTAAGACAATTATTAGATTCAAGGGTGACAAAACTGCAAATAAATGATGCAAGTCTACTGATGAGCTGAAGGAAAACAAATCTTACATTTTACCTCAAAAGACATGGCCTTCTTCACCATGTAAAAATAAGTCTTCTGAAGGAAATGTAAAAATTCAGCTTGTGAATAAGGACGGTCGTCATTTCATAACATCTAAGAAAGAAAAAAAATTACTAAAAGAAATTTTTAATGCTTATGAAACATCAACACTCTCATATGTTCTGAGAAAGCCCATACATAAGCTGATTAAAGCAGAAAGGCAGAAGGCTGACTTCCACCCAGCTCTACGGTACAAGCGTGCGATCTTATTTATGTCTCTGTCTCTTATTTACCCTGGCTGTAAAACAAGCGTTTATTTCACGGATGTTCTCCTGCAACTTAACGAAACAGTGTTCAGGACCGTGGGGGAAAGCTACACGCAGCAGCCTGTATAAAAGTTGTCATCTTTTAAATATATGTGCAACTCTCGTAACGTCAGTAAGAGAAAAGGTAAGGATAACAGCAGAGCACAGGCACAGCAGGAAATTAGAACGAAAATACTTTACGGAGATAGATAAAATAGATTGAGGTCTCGCAATGTACACCTAGAATAATTCTATAATTTTGCTAGTGTCTGCGTTTCAGAAGTAGTCTTCAGGTCTGGGGTTTAGGATATAGACAGGGGAAAAAAGGTCTACATCTTTAAAAGTTCAGAAAGCGTTCTGGAGAATGTGAAGTTGGGATAAATGTTCAAAATTATCACACTTCCTTGAAAAAGCGGGATTCTCACTGATTTTTATGCAAAAATGCAAGTTCATTTTTGTCAATAATCTAGCAATGCCTTGTAGTGATCCTTTTTCAGCAGTAACAAAATAGTATTTAGTGACCACTGTATGTATCTTTGTATTCATAGCTAGGTATAGAAGTACAAGGCAAGTACGGCTGGAGCCAGGTTTTCTGTGGACAGATGTTCTACTGCTTTTGAAAAAGAAAAAATTAAATAAGGAGCTGGAGAAGAAATGGAAGAAATGGAACTAGAGGGAATGAAACAGGTATGATTTGGAATCAGGAGGGTTGCAGAAGACTGAAAAAGAACAGGAAGGATGAGGATGGGGAAGTTAGAGCGGAGACCTTTAATCAGAAAATCAGGGCCGGAATAAGAGTAAAAAGCGTTTTTGAGGGAACGGGTTAAACTTGCACTGAGTTTTGCTTTCCTCTTGTGAAACCCAGTTTGCTCCATCTCCTGCCCCATCAGATGTGTGTCTCCAAGAATTCAAAACCAAAGTTTCGAATGCAGATGATTTGAGTTTGAAAGACCCACAGTTCACCAAAATGCAGCCATATTTCTCTAGCCTTCTATACCTTCATATACTACTTGTATGTGACTTTCATTGGTTAAACAAGAATCCAGCACAACTTGACCTGAGAAGTCAGAAGTGTGTAAGCTAACTGGAATAAACCGTGGCTAAAGCAGAAGGCTGTAGACACCATACATCTTATTTGGAGTTGAAGGATGTTTGTTTTGCGTGGATTTTTTTGTTTTGTTTATTTTCTTGGCCATTAAAAGATTAAATGGTGAGCCTAAGTATCTGAGTGAAAAAAAAAAGAAAAAGGAAAATTTTAATATATAAAAATATAAAAGCCTTTCTTAGATATTGTGTATTAGAAATATTAGAAAGAGCACGTGTTAGAATAAGGTTATAATTCTTTCCAGGTTCTTCTGTATTGCAAATTCTAAACTGTTTCCACAAGAGTCACCTCAGGCCATTTGTTTCATTATAGCATCAAGGTAAAGAGTCAAGGATTTTGAAGTAACAGTGACAGCACTAAATGCACTGTTTTTCTCAGCAGTGCGATGGTTAGCCACCTCAACGGCTAATCTCTAACAATTACAGAAATCACCCTTTGCTCAATGACATGATTCCCATAAATCCTTAACCAACCCCATTATTGAAAAAATAAAAGCATTATGCTTGTTTCAGCAGTTTACCATGTAAGTTCATGGAAATTCATTACGCTAGTGTGAAGCAGGGATAGCCCAGCTTTTTCTGAAAAAAATTGAATTCTTGTAAGAGCAGAGGTACGCAGAGGGTGATGAAAATCAGTTGAAAAAACAGCAGCTGTAGAAAGCTGCTGCACTTACTGCATGGAGCAACAGATGGCGATATTTTCATACATGTTAGGAGAGTTAAATACCGTATCTCACTCTAATACAATTATAAATCATATATTGACAGTTATTGAAATCCAGCATAAAAATAGCTTTTCAGAAACTCAGTGCATCTGTCGCTTATGGATAAATGTTAATTTTAGAAGCAGATTATACTATAACTCCCCCCTCTTTTATATATCCAGAATCTAAACATAAAAACATCCTAAAGCCTTTCCCTGCTAAGGTCGCTCTCTGGGTTTAATTACTGCGTGGCCTTTGGGCCCAGAGGATGATATGATGTGAAAGAGCACCAGGAAAAAGGTGCTCCCCGAGGAACACTGTTAGTATAAGGGGTTTTACCTGTTTAGAAAAGATGCAGCACACAGGTCTGCGAAAGGTGCAGAGGATAATTTTGCTACTTGCCGAAAAAGACTCTATAAATTTCCTGTGCGGCAACTGCACATGTACTTGGCCTTTGCCTGTGAGCGGGAGGAGGTAGCTCTTAGCAAAATGAAAGACCTTGTCCTGGCTGCCAAGCCCTTGAAGTGCCCAGGGAAACACGCGGCGAGCTACGAGACCGTGACTTCCTCGAATATTCCCTGGTAGGTGCCTGTGTGAATTGCCATAATTTCGTCTGCCTTGCCCATAAACCAGGCCAACTGGGAGATCAATATTTTAGCCAGTTTTTCTCTAGTATTTAAAATTAATAAAAACGGAGCTTCTCCCGTCTCTAACATAGAGAGGACAGTAAATCATACGCGGGACTATTACTGCTCCTCGCTCAACGTCCTGCCACATCAGAAACTATACTGGGTTCTAGTTCCTAGAAAGGTGTGTTCATGCATTAACATAATACTATGGGGAAAAAGAATAAATTTATATACATATATACACACACATATATAAAAACTAATCCTTAGATTAAATCCTGGATGTCTTACAGAGAACCGAACTCTTGCCATTCATTGTAGAATACATATTTCATCACTTTGCATAAGATATAGAGATACCTTTTTCTTTTTTTTTTTATTTAAGCAATTCACATACAAAGTCAAACCATAAAGCAGGTTCTTGCTTTTTAAAAAACAAATACTCTTCGCAAGAACGTGTTGGTGAGTTTGATGATAAATGTGTATCCTCAAAAGACAGGAATGAAGAGTCATTTGGAGATGATGAACTGCTAAAACTCACAAGACAATGATATCTTTATATTTTCTTTGGAATATTTTCTCATCCACTTCCCTTTCCCCTGCTTTTTCTGTTTTTCTTTTTAAATCCAACCTTCCTGTTCTATCTCCTTGTCCACAAGTATGCATTATACTTACTTTTCTAATTTAGTTCTCATAAGGAAGTCAGAAAGCTGGGCCATAAAAAGCAGAGACTCTGAAGACTAATGTCTGCGTATAGCACTCAATATTTTAAGTTCACAGAGCATTTTATCAACCTGAAATTCAGCTGTTTATTCAGACCTCAACCAAAGCTCTCTGCAGGATTTAAGAAAGTGCAACGCAGCAGTTTGAGTTCAGGGACCAGCACATTATAAATCATGCCTTCCCAGGCCCTGTTCTGGGGAGTGTGGGATTCTGACCTGGTTGTTCGGACCGAGGTTACATGAGTGGCAAAGCCACCGGGTGGGAGGGCTCACACCGGCTGTGGGAAGAGTACGACGGTTGAAAGTGTTATGTTGGTTTGTGTTTTAAGACTTGGTGTTATGAACGCAAACCAGTTTTATTATTTCTTAGAAAATAAATGCAACTTTATAGATGGTTGTCCAGCTGTCCTTTATGGTGTTTGAGAAAGAATTGAGTTCGATGCTTTAATAGGTAGGGCCTCAATATTCTTCTGTCATTTCCTTACTTTATTAGCCACTATTTCCTGCAAAGAATCTCACAAATGAATTTGCAGAAAGCTAATGTGCTAGTCTAATGACGGATTGCTTTCAAGACTGATCTCAAGGAACTTTCTTCCCATCCAGTGAATGAATCCTAGTCATTCCGTAGCGGACCGTCGGACAGGTAGGTGACGTGCTGTTTGCTTTAAAGCTCTCCCAATATGAGGAATGATCTTAGGACCACAATACCATCAATTAAAAATACTATGCTGTTATAGAGGCTCAGATCAGTATTAATATAATAAGCCCAGACGCTGTGCCCTTCAAAAACAGAGAGAAAACATCAGCATGGATGCACCATTTGCCTTTAGTCACAGGGACCTACTAAACCTGCCCAAAATGCCAATAGTTTTGTAGATCGCTGTGCAGTTTACTGCTCTCTTTCTCTACTTCTTTCCCTTAAGAGATGGAATCCACAGCAGTAGCGTGACAGAAGATACATTACACCGGTCACTGGACCCATGAAGAGAGAAACTCTGTCTTTTTGCAGTAACAACAGAAATTCAAAGTAGGTTTCTTGAATAGAGAAAAGTGCTTGACTCCAAGAGCCACGTTCCCTTTGCATCTCCCGTAAATCAAAACAAGCCCACAGCACTGAAGATTTATATGTCCAGGACTATATTTTCAAGTTCTTCTATACTTTTCTGATAAACTAACTTTTCATTATATCTCAACTTGTACAACTATTTTGCGCGGAAACTAAAATCCAAAGAAAACTCAGCGGAGCTCACCTTTTTAATACTCATTTATTAATTTTAATAAGGAAATGCTTTTACTTCCCTGAACCCCTCTTGATTCTTACCCTCTCAAAAATAGAACCACGTGATCTTTCTCTTTTTTTTTCTTTTGTTTTTTTTTTTGCATCTGTAGGATCTGACATCCTTTTGTCTTCATGTCATAACTTTTTGTTTTTCAGAGACAATGCTCTATGGCTGTTATTACCAAAATATTGAATTTTGAGCTGGCTGTCTGCGTTGTATGAACTGTAGCACTGCAGAATCGCTGCTGCAATTGCGCTGCCGACGCCGTTCGTGTTTGGCGAGGGAAGCTGCCGTGGTCTTACACTCCCAGCCCTTCTGGTGGCCTCTTTTTGGGAAACTGAGTGTGGTTGGGTCGCTCTTTGCAGTCAACGTTAGTAAAAATGAATGTTACTAGAAATATCGGAATGTACATATAACATTAAGAAAAAAATGAACAATAAAAATTCTTTCTTGTTCACATCAGGCAGAAGCAGCTGTAATCTGTGTGCAATCAGGATGTAAAGAATAAGAATTAACTTGGTTAAAGTAGCTTCTCTCAAGTTAATGTGGGGAACAATGCTGCCGTCTCAAGCTGTTGATGTTTCTTTAATGTTATTATTTATCAGTGCTTGAGAAATGGTTTCTGATTAAACTATGTGCTGATAGACTCTAGAAACTGTTCCAGAAACTATTCTAGAAAATAATCTAGAAAATAACTAGCAGACATCTAACGATGTAATATAGGACTAAACTATCACTGGCTGATTACCTAGTCAGAGGTCTTACCTATTTTTTTATGCAAGAAAGGCACATACAACTTTTCTCCTTTGATTTTTGCAGCCATTTTTCAGGGGCCAAGTACGCGTTATCCGCCCGGGTGCAACGGCTGGTAAGTTTTCTTAGTGGAGTGAAAGACTGTTGTGAGAGGTGCCTGCTTTTCAAACGTGAGTAATTTGAAAGGATCGATGAATGCAAATTGTACTAATAGAGTGTGGGTTACTAGACAAATCTAGAACTATAGATGGATACTGGGGATAATGGACATGTTTGTGTCAACATGCAGATAGCATTTCTATTGCGGTTTAAAATAAACTGTGTTAAGGCATCACTCAATTTCTTCAGCTGTAAAAAGTGGTTGAGAAGAAAACCATAATCCACCTAATTACCAGAAGAAAAAAGATTTAACATTGAATTACTGCTATTTATTGTTAGGACATGTCACCAGATGAGCAACTTAATGTCGGCAATATATTCGATGACCAGAAAACCAACTGTGTATGAAAGAACTGAAGTGAGAACTCAAGGGTGTCCTGGTGTCCTTCAGGTGAGATGGGCGGATTTCTTGAAGCAAAGGCTACCATTTATGAGATATATATCTTTATGTAGAGATTCTTGTCCCAGCTGTTGTCATTGAACTAAATATACTTCATATGAGTTTTATATATTTATATTTGACCAATTTTGCATGTGTTATAACAACAGTGGAATTCCAAATGCTAGTTCTGTTGAAAAGAATGTAAATAATTACATAAAATAAATAATCAATTAAAGAACATTACGTTATAATCCACAGTTTGGAAATTATAAGCCAAGGCTTCACACATATTAGTTTTAAAATAAGATACGTATAAAGTTAAATGAGAGAGATGTGTACGGGTATCACACTTTTAATCTCTTCCCTGACTGATAAAACCATTCTGTATTTTCTAGTTCTGAATGTGTACAGTACCAACCACTTCTCTCAGTTTTTGTTTGACAGTAACCACTGTGCCATAAGGTAAAGACTGATCATTCTAGAAAAGTCTTTGCTTTTCAGGTACATGGTGTGCGCTTTTGCTTTTCCATAGCCGCTTCCTCTCAGTTGTTGCAGCAGTTCAACCTCACGGAGCTGAGGAATACTTCCGTGTGTGAGCACAGAGTTGTCTGAATCGTCCTCCTGTTTCTTTCACGCAGATAACTCGCGTTGCAAAACCTTTGTAAAATTTGTTCCTCGGTTTGGGATTAAAATAGTTTTAAGATTTCGTGCATTACAATAAAAGTCAGCGATGTTCATCTCGCTGAGCTCCTCTTCGTTCAGGCTAACTGAAGTCATTATATGCTCCGGTGGTTTTCAGGGGTGCTGGCTTTCATTTACTCATTAAATCAAATGGGAAGACTCACTTTTCCTCTTATTCTCCCCTTTGCTTTCAGCCTTTCATGGAGCAGCGACGTTATTAGTTGCTACAGATGTTTAATAGGTATCCTTCCTGTGCCTCAGCATTGGGAACAGGTGAGCTTGTCTTGCTTGACTGTATGTGCTTTATTGTACTGCACTCAGATGATTATTTCCAGTAAACAAACGCTTTGAAAATAAAACATAAAAATGGATGACTGAGAGAAAATCGTGCTGAAAAACAGGAACAGAGAAAAGGATACCGGAAAGAATACCAAATTTATGCTACCATGTATTGGGCTGCCATTTGAGCCAACCTTTCTCTTCTGGGGTTTTTATTTTCCAGTATGAATAAAGAACATTCTTTCTGATATAAATCAAGTAATTTGAAAACAATCAGCTACATTTTGCTGTAAAAATCTAAGATGGCATAAAGGAAATTACTTCCCTTTGATTTCCTTATACTGAATTAGGTTCTTTAGGCCTATATTAAGCTTGACAACGTTGTATAGATGACTAAAATGTTCTAATTTGGATGTCAGTTTCCAAAAGAAAGTGTGAGAAAAGGAAACGGCTTTAACTTCTGACTTCTCAAATCCTTTTGTTATCTACTGCCTCCAGTAACAGTCATTTTCTGTCCTTTTTGGTCTTGAAGTTCTACTAATTCAGCTTCATCTACCCTTAGATTAGTGGATTGATTTCCGAAGGTGTTTGCTGTATAAATTGGGATATGAGGGAGGCAGGAGGAAATCTGAGTTTTGCGATGTACGTGTGTGCAGGGTCTGGCTGGGATGGAGTCAGCTTTCTTCGTAGCAGCCCGTGTGGTGCCGCGTGTGAGCTTTGGGACCAGAGGGATATCCTGTGCCACAGAGCACCAGCAACAGAAACGGGGGAGAGTTTCTCCAAAGTGTTCATTGTGCGGAGACCGGGGGCGCATCAGTCTGCTGGTAGGAAGTGGTGAGTGATTGCTTTTGCATCACTTGATTTTGTGTTTGTTGGGGTTTTTTTTCTTCACTTAGAATAGTGTCTTTATCTCGACCCACGAGGTTTTTCTCACTTTCGCCCTTGCAATTCTCTGCCCCGTCCCGTTGGCTGGGTTTGAGTGAGCGACTGCCTGGGGGCTTAGCTGCTGGCTGGGGTCAACCCACCACAACGTGTTTCAGATGTGGTACAGCAGAAGAATATGAACTGTACCAACTTAAATTCCCTTTAGATTGACTTAGATTTACCTCTGAATTTGACCTAGTGATTTTTTTTTTTATTATTATTATTTTTTTTAGTCCTAAAGCAGTAGGTTGCATTTTGCAAAGTCCTAAATTCCATATGGTTATCTATTCAGATTTCACAGAACGGGCTGCCAGGCAAGATGAAGGTGGTGGTCAAATGGCTTTTCTATCCCTTGAGGGTCTGATGTAATTTTGAAACTATATAATTTTATACGCTAGTATTTTATTTAATTTCTGTTATTGTATAGTACTTAAAGAATGCTTTCCATGGTAGAAGCAGACTCTTCTACTGCAGAATAAAATATTGTGCCTTTGACAATAACAACTGAGAATACCAAGAAAAACTAGGAAGGGTTATGGTTTTTTTAGTGTAGTAATAGGATACGGTCCAGGGCACGGATCACAAGTATCTAACACAATGATTTAGGGTACCTGACAAATATTTCCTTCTTTTCTAGTCTGTAAAGACAGCCACCACTTGGTAATTGTGAAAATCTGGACACTGAAAATCTGTGACCTTCTGGGGAGACTCAAACAAGAAACATTTTAGGCCAGACTGTCTTTTCACTCCATCATGAAATTGTAACTCCTTCTAATCCCCCCACTTTATAACTTGTTGACATTTTTACATTTTCCTATCATAAGCAGAATTTTTTACTGTAGAAAATAGAAGGAATGCTCATTAATTTAGTGATGAACTGGGTAAGCAGTACATTTAGAGATATTCCAGAACTGCGTTTTAGAAACTCCCTTGTCCATTTAAAAACAAAACAAAACAAAACCAATCAACCAACCAACCAACCAAACAAACAAACAAAAGCCAAAAAAAAACCCCAAAACAAAACAAAAATGCCAGCTCCTATACAATTCAGAGTCTCCAGAGCCTGGCAGTAAAGACAAAGGCAGCAAATTCTCATCTTACACCCAGAGAACCGACTTTTACCGTCTAGATTGAGGAACAAGCCTCTGTTGCTGAAGACAGTCAAAGCGGACTGGACACATTACCACTCATTTTTGCAACTGAGATTGTACTGTAGTTATGACCAAAATCTAATGACAGAGGATTCCTGAACGCAGAACTCAGAATGGTTTTTTGCCTTTAAAAAATTTAACTGAACCAATGGGAGCTTCATTAGCTGAGTCAGTGTTATGTTGTACTACACCAAATTTCTTGTTTTCCTCTTAATTGTTCTTTTCCTCTTAATTTTAAAAAGGATTGATGTAAGAAGGTATACTATCCTCTTCACTGCAAACGCTACATTCTTCTAGGACAGGACTACCTGTTCAGTAACCATAATAATGGTAACACCATAAATAATGGTAACTTGAAATAAAGAACGATAGGTTATGAAAGCTAATTCAGCTGTAACCAGACATATGTACGGGAACATTCATTGAACTTTAAAATCTTGTTAGCAAAAAATACCAAATTTTTCAGGACTGAAATCTCTTATCAAATTTTAAAAATAGCTAGTGTCTTGGTTCTTAGATCACTGACGGTATCTATGTGCACAACAGATATGAATACAGCCGCCATTTCAGTAAATCATAGTTTTGATTGAATTAATTTTAAAATAAATGTTGGGCTCGATTTTAAAAATTTACTGTTTGTACAGCATTCAAATTACAAAATCTGGAGCCTCATGATATTTCTTTCTTTTTTTAGTTCAAGACTGACTTCTTCACTTTGGAGGCTAAAATGCCGTTGAACCTGCTACAAGCAGCTCTGTCTTCTTTGTGGACTGCAGCCTTCTCGCAGACGGCCTCAGAATAGACCTCTGCAGCGAGGGACCAGAAACCAGTAAATATGATTGCATATAGGAAAAACGGGCAGTTCATATTGACCACGGCATTGCCTTTGGGAGGTAACAATCCCCAAAATCAACTGCAATGACCCGTCCCTGCTGCTACCCACTTGCTCCTTGTCTATTTTTCCACATTCTTACATATGCTCTTTAAAACTTTCTGATCAGCTTAAGCCAAAATACTTGCATTATTGTGAATAAGCCCCCGAAGGAGAAATACTTGATCTTAAAAAGTCTCAGGTAACTTGTTTTTGTGAAGTTGCATATGGGTTGTTTTTCATAGAGCTACAGTATTTTGTTACAGATCTAAAAGGAGACCCTTTCCAAATAAATGCTTAGAACTATCTTTTAGAAATCCTTTACCTTGATTTTCACTTCCTTACAGGAGAATTAACACTATTAGAAAAAATACTAACAATGAATAAACATGCTGTTTATTTTTGTATTTTAATAGGCTCTTTTTAGTTCAATCTTACCTCAAAACGTAGCTCTTTTGGACTAAGAATGAATTGCACTACCTATAGATATTACTTTGAAATGCTTGTGAAAAGTTGGAAGGAATACATCTATAAGGTCAGAATTCTACACCATCCAGAGCAATGATGTGCCTAATTTGAGACCATAATTAATGTCACTGTATGTACAAATTATACTAGTTGCTGCCTAACTGACCATTACTTTTACAAATTTTTAATCTATGTACACAACTGCAGTCATTGCACAGGTTAATTAAATGCTATTGAAAATCAGACTTGGTGTAAAGGTTATATTAAATAAATATCAGACTATGAAAAATTATTAATTGATCAGTATTGCACGCAAGATGATATACATTTCAGAGTAGCCTTCTGAATTATTTTTATGATATTACTGTTAATCATTTTTATTGCTTACTTGATACATCTGTGAGTATGTAAAGATTAATTGTTGTTAATACCTTTACAATAATTAGAAGAAAAAAAAACTATTTAGATTTTGAATCCATTTTATACACTAGTCAATCAGGAGAGTAAGAAAAAAGAAATAAAGATTTGAAATTAGTTCAAAGATTTAACAAACATTAAAAACGTAAATAAATTTAACATTAAATTCACAATTATATTTTAAAATACCATTAATTATTTGGTGGATGTCAGTCATGAAAATTCAGATCACTTCAGAATTTACAACCATCCCAAAACATTATTTCGTTTAGTTCCTGCACTATATTTGGATATATATCTAATATTTAAAATATATTTTGACTTAAAAATGTAAAAATATGTATGCTCATACCAACATTGCAGATATTTCTGTGAGAATTGCAAAGGCATAAACAGAGATTAGCTTCTAACACAAGATCCAGAGCATCTTCTACTATTTGCCAACTGGGTAGTGCCATTTATAAAAATTGTCTGTTGTCCACAACAAGCTGATTGAAAGTTTTGAAATCGAAGTCATGCAATCAATGCCAGGAATTGGATACCACAAACAGGTGGCTCAAAAGTCAACAACTTGCTCCCTGCTTCATACGCTATGCCAATCAATTAATAAATTACGCTTAACGCAACATGGATAGGGAGTATCGGAGAGGAGAGACCAGAAACAAAGTTTTTTCTTTTTTGCTTTTTAGCTCGACTGCATAACTACTATGCGGAAGAAGAATAGTCCTTTTGGGGTTTTGTGTCTCTGTCCTCTTTAGTTTTAAATGTGTAATGACCTATTTTCACAAAGGGTGATGAGGTTTCTGAGCAGCTGTGCGATAGGTTGTATTATAAGAGGCTCCTGAGAGTGGGACAACCAGAATTAGGAACCCCACAACTTCTTCAATGACTCTTAACACTTAAGCTGCAATGTAAAACTAGAGGATGCAAGTTACCTACCCTGTTTTTGAATAAAAGTAGCGTGGCTGATTTCTCTTGTGCTCCACTCTGCTGTTCGTTCCTGAAAAGACTGCTCAGATGCGCATAACTAGGACCCGTTAGGTTTGGCCTGGAGATTAGACATTATCTCAGGACTGAAAAAAGCTGAAAGGGGAGTTACTTCCACGCACATATTGAGGCCCAATAGTAGAGACTTAGGCAAAAAAAAGTTGATTCTAAAAGATACAAACTGAATTAAATCAAGGACCTATGAAGTGAAGTAGCCAGTGAAAAGCATGTCGCTTTCTTGGGTTATGGGCGAATTCCTTGGTTTTCGGTGCCTTCCATCTTCGATCCTTTTTTTTATGTACCAAAAGAAATATCTTCGTATCGTTCATGATTCCTGTTGAAGTGCAGTGATGGCTGCACACCTGAATTCCTTCTGTAACTCTGAAAATCTCCACCAAAAGTTATTTCTTAACCCACCAAGCAATTTCTGCTTCATAGTGATTTGATGCATGCCTACCTCATTGATATTTTTTCCCATTTTCCTCATTTCTTCTTCCAGTTCTTAATCAATAGTCATTCCTCCTTTGTCCATCCTCAGGCAGCCTTTACCTCGTTGCAGCTGTATTCTCACCCTCAAATAATTAACACCATTTACCTCTCTTGTAAAAATTATAGAGTTCAATGAAAGGCGATAATAAAGAGATGATTGCATGGTAGTTATCGCTCTGTATATAAAACTAGTAACAGTGGGGATTCCTGACATATCATCCTTTCTTCAAAAACTGCCAATGTGATTTCTTTTTTATGCTTTTGCTAGCAAAACTGAATCGATGGGCTAAGGATGTATACACTTCAACCACCTTTAATGAGCGGCATAAACGCGAGCATGCTGCTCGGAGAATTAATAGATGGGAAAGAAGATAAAACAGACATATCCCTTTCACAAAGCTACGATGTTGGAAAGAACTGCGATTCACTGTACCAAAAATAAATACACAAAAGGGGGAAATCTATAAAGCCAAACAAAATGAGGAAGAAAACCACTTTAAAACTTGGGGGGGGGGGGAATCTTTTTAAAATTTTAGGATGCTCAAAAGTTTGTCTGACGTTGATGTGCTATAAAAAATTGAATGTAAACCCTCTTTGGTACAATTTCAAATGAAAACAGCAGTGAAGTTTTCAAATAGTGAATTTAACATCTTGTGTGCTTTGAGTGTTTGTAAGTGTTATTCCGTGTGTAAACAGGAGACAGATCCTACAGATGATAAAAACACGTGTAGTAGATTATTCAACCCTTTTGGTAGCAGGGAACATTTTTTTGCTTGTGTTTCAAATGCAAATTTTCTCACTTCCCCAAAGAACTTTTGAGACTCCTTAATATTGCGTATTATTAAATTTTGAATTCTAGGTAATTTTAAAATTAATTGCTCAGTTAGGCAAAAACTCATGTATTGATTCTTTTTAAAACTTCAGATACAATTCATTGTATTAGCGTTACCAGTGTGTGACTTGGTTACCCGAAAGGCTCCTTGTTCTCTTTATACCTTGTTATAGTACAAAAATATAAGTTTAAGATGAGGACATGCTGGCTTATCTAAGATTTTCTCTTAAAATATCTTACCAGAGCTATCTCAACTACGGTTTAAGAATGCAAATTCCAGAATTGACCAAATCCTAGAATTTGTGTGCTGAAGGGAAGATCCAACATTTTGCTTTTGACTGTATGTAATGCAAATTTGGATGATCGTGGTAGTTACCTGTATGACCTACTAATTTGTGTAGTTGAATATTTTTTATTTTTCTTTGTGCTAAGGATAATCAGAGAAAAAGCAGACTTTGAACAATTAATTCCCGATTGCTCTCATTTGCTTCCTGTCTTCTATGTCATGGTTCATATAACAGTATCACTACATAAATTGTTGAAGTAAAAACATTGTGATTCAGAACCAAGTATCAAAACGTTAGCTCTAGTCAAACTACAGAGAAATGACATCTCTTAATCTGCTTCTGTGATGTTATTTTTTGAAATTTTCATTAAAATAGGAAAGTATGAAATATTATGATATTTGATGCTTTTGCTTTGGATGTACCATTCCATGCCATACAGTTTTCACCATAACCTAACCCCGAATTATAATGCCTAAAAAAATTTATAGATTTAAAAGCTGCCACCTTCCCACTATAAATAATCACTGCTGTCACTGAAAAGTAGTAGATGAATAAATCTGAGTCTTTTAACTTCCCTGCTTGTTGTTAAAGCCAAAGTTTTAAAACAATGTTTATGTTTACCTGGCATTATAATATCAAATGTTTCGTAAAAAAAAGAATTGGGAGTTACTGCACATTATGTTTCCATCTTTTATTTATTTAAGAGAATGGTAAGATATTAGTCTCGGTAGGATTTTGTTACTGTTAATGCACAAAATGCCTGGATTGCGTTTGAATTAGGGTTAGTATGTACATCAGAAGTGAAATTTGAACCCATTGAAATGCACAAGACCTTCAAAACCTAAAGAAGACCAAAATTAAAGGATTTGGATACCAATAATTGTTTTCTTATACTGTATAACAGACACAGATAGCCTATATGGAACACAAGCACATTGCAGGAAATACACTGTATAGTTCATAGACATGCTGTTAATTCACACTGTCTTCCCCTAAAGAAATGAATGATTTTGTGCCAGAGCAGACCTATTCCCAAATTTCATCGTCGCTCCCTTACTGAGAGCATACACGCTTTCCATTATCCTTTCCAGGAGGTAAACAAAGAAGCATGGTACGTGTGTGACTGTGGACGTGGGGTCATCAGTTAGCTGTGACTTGCTGGTAGTAAAGCATATGTCATGCTGACGTTTTTCAGTTTTCATTTTCTTGCTCTTCTTGCCTTTGTGCTAAGCATAATATAATGAGAATAACCAAAATGGATGCACAGTAAAAAGTGATTTTGGGGAGGTAAGTGCATAGGTTCTTTTTATAAGATACTTAACAGTGTCTCAGGTTCATGTATATCAAGAAACCCATCATTTTTAAGCTCTCTCCAGACTGATGAAGAACAAAATGGCTGAATAGTTTTATGTAGAGAATGAAAGAAAAGGTAACTGTCTTTTCCTTTGTTAAAGATCCTCGCTGTTGTCCGTTCTTCAGTGGTTTCCTTGGCAGGTTTAATAATTTCCGGAATTTCCTAGTCTTTCATGAAGTAATTTCTGATTCGTCAAAGACCATCTTCATCTAAAAAACTAAGATTCATGACCTAAACAAAATCCATTCTCAAGGCCTCTCAGTCGTTTCAGAAAACATTACTGAAGGTATATATCAAAAGGCAGTCTTATATTCTAGTCCTGATCTTTAAAAAAACCCCCAACTTATTTGTGTACAAAGCTTTCTTTATCTACAAAGAATTACAATAATTTTTTCCTTCCTGTAATTAAAGAATTATAAAACCTTAAAGAGAAAATGAGACTTTCACTATCCTGGATACCAAAATTTGCTTTTCTGCAATTTTAGTTTAGTTTAAATGGGTTTCAGTAAAAATCTCACAAAAATTCTTTACCCAAAATTCTTCTCTAATCCTGTAAGATTTCAGTGGTGCGCCTCCTTTATCTTCCAGCAGTAATGGCTCAGACTTGACAACATTTGCATTCCCATACACAGCTCACTTTTAGCACAAAGAGAGGGGCGTTTTGCACATATTATTGTTTTTTCATCATGGACCATTCTGCAATGTTACCCACCCCTGTGGTATTATTGTTCTATTCTATCTGATGAATAGATTTGTTTCTTTCACCTGCTCTGAAGAGAATGATGTCTCTGCATTTAGTAGAGCTTTATATTCCTGAATACTCCTTTTTATTTTTGTCTTACAAATCACTTTTTTTAGTATTTCAGGCTCAATTACCTAAAAGATATTATTTCTGCTTTTGAGAAACAAATAACGGCCTTTAAACCAGATATGTTGGGTCACACAAGGAGCCCGATCCAGCCTGTGGTAGTGAATGCCTGTGGAGGATGGACTACAGAATGCGGGAACAAATTGCAAAAAACTCATTGCAAATATACAAACTCATTGCAACTCATTGCAAATTGCAAAAACTCATTGCAAATATACAGTATACAGAGGTTTTTCAATACATATTGTGTGAATCTTCTCAAATACAAAATATTTTTCATGCTATTCAAGAACTCTATCAAAGACTTGAAAGACCCCAATGAGATACAGATCAGATAAATTAAACAGATGCTATATATTACATTTTATGTGAAGGCCTTAACAAGATACTCGAATATACAGGCAGTTTAGGCATAAATATATTTTGACTGATTAGAAGTCAAGAACTATGACCTTTACAGAGATTAAAAAACAGTCATACGGACATGTGCATGAATAATTACATATAGGACAATAAAACAGGCCTGATTGTTTCAGTGCTAATAACTCCTTAGGGTAACTGTCAAAACATGAAAAGAGCAAAGAGTGAGGGACTGTTTACTTTAGAGGCCTTTAGAATTTAAAAAGTACTTTTCATCCATATGGATAAGCAGTCAATATTTAGCACCTGGTCGTGCAGAGGATATGTGAGCAGATCTTAAGGTGTGATATATGTAGTAGAACCGGAGAGCGTCTCTCTTTTGCCTTTGGAAACATTTTCATCAAAACGGTTTGAAACTACACGGATTATAAAAAACAAAACAACAACTGGTGCTAATAACCTTAATACTGTGGAGCTTGTTGACGTGTTATATAGTTGTTGATGGTGTTGACATCATGAAATAAGGCCCCACTGAAGATAACAAGTAACGCTTCGAGATCAGACGGGAGAGATTAACTAAGCATATGTTGTACAATATAAACTGTGCACAATACGTATTTCAATGCTGAATATGGAAGACACAGGAAAAGCAGCAATTTTTAATCGAGCATTATGGCAGGAATAGCTGCTTTCTCCGGTATAAGATGTGTAAATATCTAGCCATGAAATATAAATGAAAAATAAAATATCCTAATTATAGGTAAGCAATATTTGGACCATCTGTTGGCCATAATCAACTCCTATATCAACTGGCTTAAATATCACTCAGGAAGATGCAGTCGGCTAAGCATATGTACCTTGGGGTTTTTTTATGATACTACTGAAGTATTTAAAATTGATTGTTTTATCTATATACCAAACCTAAAATCCTGGGAGAAATTTGTGATAATTTTTGCCACATAGACATATTACTCAGAGTTGCAATTCAAAAGAAATTTTTCATTACTGCTTAACCTACCATCACCCGAACCGAGATGTCTGTGTGATCAACCAGCTGCAAAAAGAGTTGTGGTTATCTGAATGCTCATAAACCTGACCAAGGCATTTATGCCTCAGGAAAAATAATTACAGAGGTAAAGGTACCAAAAAAAGACTGTCAAAAGGTGTGCCTTGGATGACAGAGCAGCTTATAAGACTCAAAGCCCATTGGAAAAACATGGAGATTCAAGGATTGATTTCTTTACTAGACTATTTGCACAATGCTTTGAGCAACCTGGTCTAGCGGGAGGTGTCCCTGCCCGGGGCAGGGGGGTTGGAACAAGATGATCATTAAGGTCCCTTCCAACCCAAACCATTCTGTGATTGCTATAGTGCAGTCAGACCAATGAGGATTTGACAGCGTTGAACTTTGTTGTTTATAAAGAGCTATCCTATATATTGTCTATATCTTATCTTTATGACATCTATTATGTTGTATATATGCTTATCATATAATTAATGCAGAAATAGCCCAAACTTATTTTCTTGTCATTGTCTACTTTCCTTGGGTTCACCTGATACTTCTTTCATCTTTACAACCTAACTAACCCAAAATGGAAAATTATGTAATTACCAAAACAACGATGAAAAAAAAATAATATCTTCAGTGTTATCATGGAAAGAATTTGTGCTAAAATATTTGTGGTGCTCTCAAACAAATACATTAAGAGTGCCTAGAGCTCTTCAGTTTACACGGACTACCGAATTCTCAGCATTCTGTTCTTGCTTGTAGCTGACCCCAGGCACATCTTGGCAACTACAAGAAGCTCAAATAATCTGCTCCAAGTACTGCACAGAAATTACTTTAAAAAAACCTTTTCTGAAGATATTAACTATGCACCACAGCAAAGGAATGCAGAATAATGCACTATAGGTATTTATTAAATGACATACATGCAGGCTTTTTTTGTAAGAAATTTAATAGAAATATTTTTGTTTGTTAACAAAACCCGTGCAGTCCTGTTCCCTTGAATCCAGGGTAAAGGGAACTATATGGACTCTAAGGTAGTATATTATTATTGTTTGGATATTATTCCAGAAATCTTTTCCCAGTATTTTTTTTTCACGGTCATTCTACTGATAATACCTTGCTGTGTTCTTTGTCAGTTTTACAGTGGTCTTACATCTTTCTGTCCTCGCTCATCCTTTTACGATGTCCAGTAAAATTTCTCCTTACAGCTGAAATTGTTCCTATTTGCAAAGATACGTTTATTAAGTGAGAGCCTTCTATCACTTATGACATCAGATTCTACAAAGGAGCTTAATGACTTTTTATATTTATCTTAAAAATATACCGGGGCTTGTGCCTTTTCATCCCGCTTCAGGGAGTTTTAAGTCAAACTGTAACAGTGTATTCATATTCATTTTCTGTGTTATAAAACATCCTATTTTACATATTTGGTTAAATATAATACATGAAAGGAGACCTTTAAGTAGCAAAATCTTAACTAAAATCGTTATGAAATTTAAAAATGTTGTGATTATGTTATATTGTGGGCAGGATTCATCCATATGATCCAGAAAATAAGGCTGTGATAAACGGAAGTTGCCTACTAGAAGAAAATGAAATAAAGCAAACCAGTCACAATTCTTTTTCCACTTGGTAGATCACATCTAGTTACAGTTCTCGAGAGCTGGTGAGTTCCCATATGCTAGAAAGCACGTACGACTTTGCTGGCCGAGTATACAAGAAAACTGTGCCCAACCAGCAGATAGCGCTGCGTCCGGTGAAGTGGAACAAGAACAAATATTTGTAGCTCGGGGCCTCCCGTGTAAACCAAGGGAATTATTCGCAAGGTTGTCAACTTCTCCAATATTTTGACCACCTCTTGTCTTTTTATTTTGCTGTATCTGTGCATTTCTTATATTTATTTCTTTTGAGGACTTTTGAAGTGAAATCCTAGCCTCTCTCTTTGTAGTGTGAGGTTTTTCAAATAGAACAAAACTGCAGCAGCAAAGGTCAATTGTTCGTGTATGCATCAGAATGAAATATCATCTTTGATGTTCGCTGAGTTATTACTGTATTTAATGCACAGATCTGAGCCTTGGGTCATCAGGGTCACCCAAATCGTCAAGAGTCAGATATACCTACCCGTGAAATCACTGCTGTCTTTTCCTCCCACATAACTTATGGTCTCCCCCTCACCTGCAGCTGCCTCCGTCTCCTCCCCTGGACTGCTGCACGCCTTGCCTGCCCGCCAGGCTCCACTCCGTGCCCGCGGGTCCACAAAAAGGAAGTCTGAACAGGCAATAAAGCCTTTTTCCTTCTGTTTTCATGCCCAGGGACTCAGGCGGACAGTCTTCTCCCATGGCCAAGCCCCGCTTGGCTGGCCCCGTGCTGCCCACCTGGGCAGGGGACGGGCAGCAGGACCCCACCGAGGAGTGGGCTCTGGTCAGGTCCAAAGGAATATTTCTGCACTTTTGGTACAAGCCGTTAGTTTGGCTTTATTTAACAGACGGGCAGCAGGACCCCACTGAGGAGTAGGCTCTTGTCGGCTCCAAAGCAATAGTTCTGTATGTTCAGCAGAATCCATTAGTTTGGCTTTATTTAACAGTTCGCATCTAATGCCTGTTAGGAATTATTGAAACCAATATAATAGAGCAACTTTTTACTCTTTATGTAAATACATACTTGCATGTGCATTCATGCTCTTACACAGTTCAAGCGTTCTCTGCTTCTCTCTCTCTTGAATCTCAGTTTCACTAACCGTGGGGAGTAATATATGATGTTGCAAGATTGTGGTGATCTGTTAATGAAATTTGTCAAATAATGAGCTGGATCACCTTTCAAGCCAGAATGAACCAGGCCAAAAAGTCCAAACTGGTATAAAAGAATTCATATTAATAAGTTATTTGAAAAATGCTTCGTCTTAAAAATATGTTAGATGTCTCTGTTTACAGTGGTACCTGTAACTAGAACGATCCTCAACGATTTCTGGTAATCTTATGTTGCATGGATCGCATCCAAAACATTATTTTATCTTTTTTTTTACCCAGACTCTCATTAACAACTGCAAAAGGTTTGTGTAAGATTTTAAAGCGTGGACCTTGACTGCAAGAGGTATTGTAGCATTTTTTTTTACTGGCGTGTGTTCTGTTCTATCATTATACACCAGTGTTTTTTTTTAAATTTATGCTACTTAGAGACTTTAAGTAAAGACTCTATTTTAAGTTGCTACACCAGCACACGTAATGATTAGTTTCATGTTGTCTTTATTTTATCAACTGCACCTTTCAGCTAAATGTGCAACAGCCCCCTAAAGCTCTTCGTACACCAGACGGTGAACCGCGCAAGCCAGGGGATGAAACAGGGAGCGGCATGGTTCTGTTTGTTTCTTCGGGAAAACCTTTCATGAGCGGAGAGGTAATTAATCAGATGTATCCTTCCACAAAAATTGAACAAGTTGCCAAGTCTTGCCAGATGGCCAGTGCCTGTTACTGAGAAAGAATGGACTATGACTTAACTGTACCCTGTGGGTAAAACCCAAACCCTTTAGAAACCAGGACTTCGTCTAAATTTAAAATATCAGTAAAACCAATCCACTTCTGAATAAAACTCCTTTTTTTTTAGCAAACTCAGTTTTAAATGATAACTTGGTTTAAGCCAATGAACTTAGTTTATTTGATCTTTCTGTTTTCCTTTAATGATTATTTCTGAGATTATTGATATTTGCATGATAAAATATCCTTATTGCACGCAATTTATCAGTTTGGCTGATGGTTTCTAAACTCCTAAATTTATGTGTCTTCAACTGGATTGATATCTGATAAAACAAAGATTATAGATGAAAGAAGCTGTTCACTTTATGATTCTTTAGCTTTGGAAAGGCAATACCATCATTCATCAATTTGGATGTTCTTGAATTATCTTGTAATTTGACTTAATGGAGAAATAATGAGAAACTGAGTGGGAGCAAAGGATGCATGCTCATTCTCTGAAATAAAAAATAAACAGTATAAGAATTAAATAGTAAGAGATACAGAAATTACAACAGATTTCATTGATGTCTTATTCTCTACTAAAATGAAATATATTCCATTCAAGTGATATGCCTGTGGTAATTGGCATCACCAATCATATTTCAAAGGAGCGCTGTGTATGAGATTTACCAGAAAAGAACAGAGAATTAAATGACTGCATGTGAGGAGCACAGACAGCATTTCTCCCTCATTTATTCAAGATCGAACATAATAACCAAAGAAAACTGATGTAGCTAACCACTTCTGACTTCTGTAAATTGATATGGGATGGAGCTGTCATCTCCTAATCAGATTAAGTCCTTTTTTTAGGCCATTTTTAATCCAGATTCTACCATGAGGTTTTACGTTAGGGGAAAATAAACTGCTTCATGTTCAGCTACTAAACATTATTGATTTAATCGGATGACCAAAAGACAATCTTTCCCTGGCAACCAAACACTTTAGTTGTGGCATGTACTTTTGTGAAAGCTTGTTCCCTTGTCCTTTACAAGATTTTGGATAGTATAAGTAAAATGGGAACCAATCAACTAGATTGCTTGATACCTGAATTTAATATTATAGCGTGTTTGTTCTTTTGAATTGGTGTGATACAGGAAAACTTGGAAACTAGTCATTAATATACAAAGACACAGGCATAGATGGGAAGGTAATTTTTATTAGGTGCCTTACAAGGTAGCCTCTGATTGCATCTGCAATTGAAAGAACTCATACTAGGACACGTAGGAAATGCAGCAGCGATACTTACAGACAATTAAGAAAGTAGACTGAGCTTTACTGTGGTTGGAAACTTCACAGAGCTCGACACTGTACTCAGACTCAATTTTAAAATTTTCACTCATCCTAAATTATCAGTGATAGGTCTCGATTATCATTTCATAACAATGAATTCATTTACATTCCTGATGCATTACAGATGCCAGCGTTTTTCTAGGTTTACTGCTTCATATTTCAACCAGAGGCTTACAGTTTTATATCTCCTTGGTTTTTCAACCTCTATAGCTTATAATATTACAATCCCCCTTATGCTAACTTAAATCTACCTAATATCCCAATAAAGCTTGAATTCTAAAACCTGATTATCCCTTCCACTTCTGCAAGGGATGAAATAATGATCCTCTTTCAAGAGGTGATGAAGGAGTAATAGCAATAATCCTAGCTTTTTTAGGATTCCAACAGAGCTCTGTGCAGTCAGAGGTCCCCAAGATTTTCGAAAAATGGGCAAAATTAGAACAAAACATATGAAAGTGCTTTCATGTAGTCTTACGTGTTAGCAAGTCATGTTATTTGCTAGATGGATCTCCTGTGGTCCTTCTGTTGTAGCTGTTCTGCAGAGGCGATTAGTCCATGGGAATGGCACGAGTGATCCCATAGAAAGAGAAGCTCCACTGAGTGTTTAGGGGAGAGACAAACAACACTGAATGCCTTCCCTCCTAAACTGGGACTTGTTTTCCATGATATTTGGGACCAAGAGCCGTATCTTCTTTCCTCTGCAAGCACCTTGCATGCGAGAATACAACAATCTAGAACTTCCAAAAGCCAAATTGATCTCGTTTTGTAATATTCTTTTCTACTATGATTTATTTTTCCTTATGTATCAGCTTCTTCCTGTCTGCATGCAGCTGTCGAAAAGTACAAAATTGTTTAATGTTGAAAAGATCAATAGGAGACACACTACCGGGCTGAAATTCTGATTTGTTTCCTTTAAATTCCATAGCAGTTTTCAGTCTGCAATCTGTAGGCTGAAGCCAGATGGTTTATTTTAATGTGTATTCTTGATATTTTGTCCTTTCATCTTGTTGTATTTTTATTTATACAACTCTGCATGTTATTGGACAGAATACAAACTAACTGCATACAATAAATGTAACTCTTTATACATTTCTATTTAAAAATGTACAAATTTTAATTGTTATTTCAGCATCCAAAAGCAGCAAGATCCAGCTGCCACAGATACTGTTGTTTCTCCTCCAGAGAAATATAACAGCCAGGTGTTTTGATATGGGTATTTTACACAAAGTCTAGAAAAGATATGAGTCTACTATTCTCTTTTTCTTAATTAGAAATTATTTATTCCATCACTGTGGCACATCATTAGTAGCTTTATACAGTTCGTATGCTACACCCTCTTACTTCAAACTAATATAGAATTGATCTCAAAAAGAATTAGAAACAGTAATTTAACATGTTTGAAGTTTACCCTAGAATAAACACAACAGTACGCCTGATAATCAAAGACTTTGACTTTATTAGAAACACGTTTTCCATTCTAATAAAAGCAATAGATGTTTTAAAATTGCTACATATTCAATAACATCCAATAATTTTTTCAGCAGACTCATGTGAATCCAAAAGAAATTTCAGTGACGCTGTTTTGGAATTAAATTAATTTGGAATTAAATTAATTGTGTCTGTGTCCTAGGAACCTTTTTCATCATCTAATCTGTGACTGAGACTTCATGGGACTGATGCCACTTGTCGTATTTTTATTTTAATGTGACTTAGGCTGCTTTCTCTTCAGTAGAATTTAAGCAATAAAGCTGTCAAAACAAATACAACACAAGAGCCAAAGAAGTTCTCCAAGTGAGTAAAGGAGCCTGGTATCTAGTTTTTCAGAAGTTTATGTGAAACTTAAAATGCATGAGAAATTTGTTTGTAATGCACTAATTCATTACTAGTAACTAGTTCGTTTCTCTTCCCTCATTTTCCCATCTCACCTGCAAGTAAACTGCAGGCCTGCTGAATGGGTCTCACCTAGCCAGAACGCTCACTCACAAACCTCAGTTTTTCCATAATGCTATTTTCCAGGGTGGTCGAACCAGACTAACATTTTGAGTGTAAATTAAATCCCCGAATTCTCTCTCCCTCCGCATGACGCGAGCAGTGGCAATTCCTACCGAATGGCAAGTAAATACCGCACATTTCTAAAGTCATAAAAATCATCCCAGCTGTATGAAATAACTCTTCCCTTTCTTCTGGCACGGCAAGGAAGAAATCCCAGCTTGCAAGGTAACATCTGTTGGTTTTCCTTACTGAGTTCCTCCAGTTTCGTTAAATTTACTGTTAATACTCTGAAACAAACAAACAAAAAAGAGTAAAAATCTTTTGTGTGTCCAGTTCTACAGTAACCCCGTAGTGAAGGGAGATGTAACTGCTTAAAACTCCAGTACATTATTGACTACACAGAAAAACAAGTGTTACCATAGTTCAGTAATTAACCAAAAAGGTGTTTTAAGTGAAGTCTGGATAATGAGATTTCTATAATGAAATAAACAAATTTGAAGGCAGGTTTGTATTCACTCTTAAGTGAATACTTGTCAAGTTACATATTTTTCCTTCATAAATGCTTCAATTTTGGGGAGTGAAAACATTCCCTGTGCTTAAACTTTACATGGACTCCTTGGTTAAACCTTAACTTGTGGTCATAATTGTCAAGTGCCGCAACTTTTTAACAAACCCAGTAATTACCGGAAGGCTTTTAAAATTTTGCATCAGCTATTTGAAAGCCACAAATCAGGTGCCAGTATTTTTAGATGAATGAGAAACCCTGTTGTTATTAAACTTGAAAGGTACCAGCGTCTCTGAGCTTGACAGCATCCCATGGAAGATGTATTTCCTGCTGCTACAGAAACATTAAGGTGATCCAAAGGTAAATCAGCAGTGACAGATCAGTGACCATATTGCACACTCAGCATCCTCAAGAGAACTGTGTTTGTCTGCATATCTCATGCTTTTCTTGTCTAAAGAGTTTTCTTATCCATAATTAACGTGGGGATTTGATAACCATAAAGCGTTTATTTGCAAGGTGTTTTCAAGCAAAATAAAAAATAGCTCATGCTGTGACTGCCTCCCTTTCTGTGACTGGACTACAGGTTTGGGCAGAGTGGTACATAAATTGAAGTCTCTGACACTTTAATGTTGCTGTAGCAGCTTCAAAACAAAATACATTGAAATCAATTATAGAAGAAGCCGAGATATGCACTGCATTATTGCAAAATATGCAAATACAGCTCAGGAGTTTGTTGTTTCTCTTATCTCTATAGACTCTATATGCTTATATTTCTACTGATAGAATAACTCCATATTTATACATAGAAATAAGATTTTAAATTATTCATAATTTTAAAGGGACGCTATGGGTAGCCTTATGCCATGGCCTTCTTTCTTTGGATTGTTTTATAAAGAATATGTGATTACTCACACAGGGGCAGAAGCTGTTTTGGTTTCCCTAATAAATCATGAGTGTTTGGGGATAGTTTTCTAATATTAAAACGTTACCATCTACATGTATGCTGAAAGAAGTTAAGAAAACAATGCTGTTCCAAACTACTGATTTTTAATTTTATTTTAAACAATGGCTAATTTAAGAATACAAAAAAAATATTTACTAATGTTATGACACAGTTATGATTATTGTAATCTATTAATGCCAAAACTCCCGGCTTACTTGTAGCTCTTACTAGCAGTGCCTGTCTCTGCTGGAAGAACAAGGTAAGCAGCAGATGTGGCTGCTGCCTTGTGACTCAATATGTGATTAGCCAAGAAACCAATAGCTTTTGGAGTCTTAGTATCAGGTTGGAAACCACATTTGTGAAAAAAGCTTGAACAGAAGCAGAAATAGTGACATGACTATCACATTTTTAACAGCTGCGACACAGTCGCAGTCATAGAATAGAATCATAGAATCATTTAGGTTGGAAAAGACCCTTGGGATGATCGAGTCCAACCATCAACCCCACCACAGCATCTAAGTGATAGCAACATCAAAATTAGCTATATTCTCAAGGACTTGGTTTCCATAAAATTGTTCGAGAGGAGGACTTTCTCTGTAACTATCAAGCAGGTTCAAACTTGAGAAGGAGAAAGGATTTGCTCAGTGCCGAGGGCCTTATCTAGCAAAGTCCATTGTGCACCACAATGAAATTAAGCTCACGTACTTTGCTAAATTGAAGCCTAAGCCTATTACCAGCACCTGAGCAAGCAAACCAGCATGGCAGTAAGAATCGCTGCTACAATGTACTTGTTTACACCCAGGAAAAAAGGAAAATACAAAAATCAGTACTGTAAAGTACCCATAGAAAAACAGAGATTCATATATATTTTACAGAACAGATCTTAGGAGAATTACTTTGCTGCCTTCAGAAGAATGGATCTCAGAATTGCACATGATTCTACAGGATTTCCTCAGAGAATATTTTTCATTAAGGGACATGCGATGTTTTTTCAGTGTTGATGAGCAGGTGTCTGTACATGGATGAAAAAATTGTTACAATGCAAGCAAAGCTGACACGCAGTGTGAATACAATATAAATGCAGAACCTCTTAAAACTTCTGAGGAAATATTCTGTCTTTTCTAGCTAAAACAAGTTGTAATGCTCAGGGTCAAAGTATGATGCAACAGAACCGTTAAGAACAGCTGTATCTTTAGCCAACTTGAACTGAGACTCTTCTCTGCTTAAAATTAATGAAATTTTTAAGTCTTGGAGAATAAAAAACTAATCTCAGTTGCTTATGTGATTTTTCAGTACCATAATTGTTAAACACTTCATAGTTGTTAATGATGTTATCAGTCTTGCCCCAAGACAGATTACTCACCAGATGAGGCTTGATAATTCAGTCAGAAACCCACCTTACCACAATGAGATTCTGCCTGTCATTGGTAGACTATTATATTAAGAACTCAGTCCCCACTGGGACATTAGCCTGGTATTTCAGGACTCTTGGAAAGCTACGTTTTGAGGGATCAGCATCCTACTCATTATTGCATTGTTTTATGAAAGTAGCTTCCAGTAGCTACTACCTTTTCTAGGAGAACACGATAGAGACGAATCAGTATGGATGACTCACCATACACTGTGCTTTTGGGGGAGAAACTGCATTGTAGGAATCTTTCCAAATTAATGCTTGAGTTTCACCTGACGTCGGGAGCATGTCTGTAGTCATTCCACGCAGCTGTTCCTGACACAGTGGTCTATGGAAATGGTTATCTCCATGCACAGATCGTTAGAGAGGACAGTAGGTGTACTGTCAATGCCTTTCAGGAATTGTGGCCTGTGTATCTAGAGCACAATTTAAGCCAGACAGAGCTCAATCCACGTTTTCTCCAGCTGCAACACAATTGCAGAAGAATCTAGGACAGATGTTGCACTTGATAGAGCAGTCCTGCAATAACAAGAGTTCTTCATGTCGTGTTCTCTCCCTCTTTCTCCTTCTTGGGGTCTCCAAATCCTTGTGTAATAGACCCGAGATGACACAGGGTGTATTCTAAGAAGGGTGTGGTTTGAATATGTCAAGGTGACATACTGTGAATGGGTGAAAAAGCTAAAATGTATACGCGCCAACTGTGGAAATGAATATGTAAACAACATAACTTTAAGAATTCTTGTTATTTGAAGTAACCTCCCTTTCTGACGGACATTGCTGTAGAAAAGCAACAAAAATGCTATGTATTCTCATCCAAACATTAGTAGTAGCATTAGAGCGCAATTAGTTTGAGCATCATGTTTAATTAAAATTCTAAACCCTCCTAATGTATTCTCTTATAAAGGAAACATTGATTCCAAGGTACATTCTATTTTCAAAAGACAGAAAGAAGAAAACTTGACATTATCCCCTTTAAGGATTAATGCTCTTATTCATTATTATTAGATCCTGAAAAAAGTAAAGATATTACATTAGATGACTTTAAAGGACCAAAAATACATCAATAGTTTCTTCTTCAAAGATGAGATTGAAAAAGTTACCATGATCATCCCTACAAGAAAAAACGGTACAACACTAAAAAGTTACCAGTTAGAATTTTTACTTGTCTGTCTTCCTTTGATGTAAAGAAATCTTTTGAGGGATGAATGTAGACTTAAAAACAGTGAAATTACTTAAGAAATACAGTGGAAGACTTAACCTTTTGTCTTCTACCCAATGTCCCGAAACCTACTGAAAATGTTCAAGGTGATTCAGTGAGATGGGTTCAAAGCACTAACATCTCATCTGCAACTTAGAGTTGAAATAGCCCTTTTACTTGAAAAGCTGTCTCCTTCCATTTCCATATTCCTCCTCTTTCTTTCTATGACATTCCATCCTTTCTCTTAAACTCAGTCGTTTACCCCATCTTTCCCACCTTGCGATGTTGAAATTCCTGATGGTACTGCTAGATCACTTGTTTCCTTCCGAGCTTAGTCAATCCTTTCTCAGCTGCAATTCCCAACAGTGAACAAGGAAATTCTGCTTGGAGAAATGCTGTGTCAGCTGAGGGTGAGCCTACTACTAGAATCTTAGAAATTATGAAAAAAAGATGAAAAAGATGAAAGCAAAACAGTGTCGACACCACCCACAAAAGTGGGCCGTTTGTATACCAGTTGTGGCTACTGATAGGTGTATTAAATATTGAAACTAGGCAAAAATGCAATATTAAGAAAATCTTTGAAGATTTTTTGAAGTGATTTTTGTTAAACGATTTGATATTTGAAAACAAACAAACAAACAAAAACCAAATGTCAGCAGCTCTATTAAATATTGGACCTTACGTTTGCATAACATAGTAAACATATTTAGGCTACCACAATTGCAAATAGTATCACAAAAATCTGTTCAAACCCTGAAATAAATAATATAGAGGGGAAAAAACTGTCATATGTTTCCATTCTAATTATTGAAGTATCACAGTTAATGAACTGAGAATAGTGTCTTGTGATAATGTTTCAGCTAAAATTGGAACTCTCTGGTGTTAGTTATTATCTGTTTTCAGGTTTGTTTTTTTTTAAAAAAAGGTCCTATCTTGTGAAGTTTACACTACAAGGGCACAAGGGCTTTTTACACTGAATTCAGTGGCTGGAAGATGAGAAGGAAATAGAGCAGAGAGAGGCAATAAAGTATTCTCTTCTACATTACTATTGAACTTATGAACATTTAGTGAGGAAACCAAAGATTAACAAAGCGGTTGTTTAACAATAATCAAACACTAATAACAGCATTGGTGATATTTATAATAAAGACTCTGTCAGCTACAACTGCATTGAATCAGTTATTATAAGCTCTAAAATATACAAATAGATTCAAATATAATTGCTTACCATTACTACAGCTTTCATTTTAACACGCTTCAAGCCAGTCACCTCCTTGTAAACGCTTTCCAGCGTATAATCAATCCCCTCCGGCCTTTGCTTGAATGTACAGAATAGATTTTTAACTCTGTAGATTTAACTGTAGATTTTTAACTCTGTCAGCAAGGTAATTAAGTAAAAACATCGGAAGGAAAAATATTTTCGAAGATACAGGAAAATGAAAATCAAGACTTCTCATGGAAGAAGAACGAACCAGCTTTGTAGTTCAGGTGGATCCAGACTTTTCCATTCCCCCCTCATCTATGGAGCACTTCGTGTAACCTCCTTCTGGACGTGCTATGTAGGTAACACCTGCAAAGAACATGGGCATCACTGAAAAACAGCTACGGTTCTTTGTTGTGCACTGACTGCAAAGAGTTTCCAATTAGAATTACGGCTCATCAAGACAGTGCCAGCAGGCTTCTGGGTGGTTAAGCCTCCAATTTTAATTGAACTGCCTTTAGCTGGTGATAAAATCTGTCTTTTTAAACAGGCAAACTGCATAGTTCCTGTAGCAAGTTAAATTCAAGTTGGGTTTGCGTTCAGGATAATTACATGGATTTGGATCTAATTGATTTAGTTGAAATGTGTGTTTTATTCACCAAAAGTGCTACAAAATGTGATTCTTTTCTGTAGAGTATCCTGCTTTTTTGCATTTCCTATTTCTCTCCTATTTTTCATTTTTGTCATCATGTTGTTCCTTTCAGAATAATTAATATGTAAGGAATAAGATACGAGAAGAGTTCTCTGGTTAAAATAGAGATTCTTCAGAGCTTCCATACATATGGGAAAGTAGTTTAAAGTCTAACCTTGATTCACATTATCCATTCTGTACTGCCAAAACCATCCAGCAGTGTATGAAATTTAGAGAAATATACTGCACTAATTTATAAGACAGTAATACCAGAGATCACTGGAGTTTTTCCAGCTTCCTAGGCAACAAAAGAAGGAACAAGGAAAGACTGTATTTTTTCAAGACATTCAATAACTAAAGCATATTTTTAAAACAAGTTCTCTTCAAGTATAGTATGACAGTCTTTAAAGGTATGGAGTCATTCCACTATAATAAACACATCAACCATGTATAAGATAATCTTGGGGAGGGGTAAGCAAAAATGGAAGCAGTGCTTTCTTTAAATCTCGTCATATGAATGAAGTTATATGTAGTGATGGAATAAAATTCTTAATTAAAGAAGGAGTATAAGGGTACCTTTTAACTCTTACAGGTTATTTTTAAAATTCACAAGGTGTGATTGGGACAATATGAAACTGGCCACAACTGAATGTGGTGCAGTTAAGCTATTAGTGTTATCAGATCAGTCTTTCCCTACCCAGCAACACAGGGAAGCACACCTGTTACTCTGAGTACACCAGTCTCCTCAGTTATGTTTATTATATTCATTAAAAAAAAGAGGAGATGACGAAAAAAGTATGTTTTGCTTTCCGTCTGCATCGCTGTGCAGGCGTGTCTGACAGGAAAACAATCTGCCTGTTACATCCTGGCTCACTTGTCCAAGGGGTGCCATTTAGCTGGAGGCCTAATTTGCAGCTGATCAAATATGTGGACATGTCATTATTTTTCAACGATGGTGAGAAAGTAATTATTGATCTTCAGTTGTAAAAGCAATATTCAGAGTGAAAAAAAGGATTTTTGAGACATCCAGACACAAAAGCTAACAAATGCAGCAAAAAATATTCTCTAAAGTGTGCATGTTCTTTATTAAAAATGTTTTAAAAATCAGATTTTTCCATCCGAAATAATCAGCAGTTGAAAGTATGACTAATGATCCGTCTTCCAGCAACGTGTTGTAATCTTTCCAGGACAGAGGTGTTCAGGGGAGGTACCCAGAAGTCATTCTGAGTGCACACACCTAGAATCCTGCATGAGAGTTTATTTTCTTAGAACCATAGTATCTTTTCAAATTTTGTATTTCAGGTGATATCAGAGCTGTCACTCAAGATTATCCCAGCATCAGCATGGTTAAAATGCTTTTACAACCCCTTTTGCAGTGCTGGAGGAAGCCCAGAGTTACGTTGTGGTTTGTAATGAGTAAGAAATGAGAGCAACAAAACCCATTGTAAAGTTGTAACACATCATCAAAGATTACTAAGCTTTTTCTTGACTATTTATCTCTCTTCTTTTTTTATGTTTACCTTCTTTTTCCTGGCAGTTAAGTTAGATGTTAATGGAAAAACCATTAAAAAACCCTATTATCCTACGAAGAAAAAAATGAATGCACTCAAGTGGAAAAGGAAGACTTATCGATCAATTTTCAGGTAAACCTTCTTGTCTGACGCTTAGCAACAAAGGAATGCGTTTTTATTACTTGGCCAGATAGTTCAGATTTCTGTTCACTCTTAGTAAAAACCATTTTTATAACATTTATAAAACTTTACTACAGAGTTATGAGAATAAAATTAGATTTCATAACTCACATGAGATCTTGAGGGACCTGCCTCTATAAGCTTTAAAATCATTATTAGACTTAATGCCTCTACTCTGATAAAATGTGTATTTCTTCTCATTTCTCTGAAAATTTTAACCATATTTTTTTCTTTCCTTGGACATGCTAGATTGTTTTTGGCGATCATTAAACAAGTTATTTTATTAAAAAAATAAAATCCAATCATTATAATTAGTTGATGTTATAAATAAGTTAGAATTTACAGGCATATTCTTTTGAGGGACTTAAAAATTAAGCTAAATCACTGCGTAGTTGACATCACCTGAACTCCCCTGTGCAATGAGCACGTTTTAGGAAGCTAGTTGCTGTTCTTGTAAATGTTCTTGTAAATGTGACTATGAACAAGTATTTGTACGTTCTGTCTCCATAAATAGTTGTGAATTGTATATATTTTAAATTATGTGTACCAAATTAATTCTAGGGATGTAAAAACTAAATAGTAGTAAGCGACTGGAATGTTAGGAAGGAGGTATTCCCAGTACTGAAGGATATGCGTCTGCCTGAGGTACAGTTAATAGAGGTTCCTCCAGAGGAATATTCAGAGTTTGGAGCCCGGTCTAGATTCTCCAAAGTAGCCCCCGGGGGTTCCTGTCTCTATTTACCATACATACAGCTGAAGGACATCAGCCACACGAGTTAGATTTTTCAAGTAGGTACCTAAATCTAGGTGGTATACCTCCTTACGATGAATTTTCAGAGTCATCATGCAAATCCTGTCTTGTGTTAAATAGCCAAAGATTCAGTGACAAACAAATGTAATCATAGAACTTTACTGGAAAGTTAAGAAATATTATAAAATCAGCAGCATCATATCCAAAAGTATTTTTGAATTAGAGATACTAGGCAAGATCCTCACCAGAGGTAGATTAGAAATGTTCCAATTAAGTTAACTATACACTATGACTTGAAAACTTGTAGTTGAAACCAAGTTTGTTTCTTTTTCAGGCTGATTTTCTAGAATGAGGTTACTGTATTATACAGATTCTAGGATCCATTTACCACATTATTCTGAAAATTCCCTTCTCTTCAGGTCATCTCTGAGTTTAAAGGCTCTCTTTCAAACTCAGCTCAAACTACGACTCATTAGGCAATTTGTTCTTCTTTCAGCTTTCTGCTGTTCACACTTTGGGGTTTTTTTCCCGTAGAATTCCCACTTGCTGCATTTCCATGACAAAGTCTTATTTCCAAAAGCAGTAAAATCCTAAATGGATTAAGGTTGGTTTTTTTCTGTTGAAAATACTGGAAATCTACTAGTGTTTTAGAGAACAGACTCTAGCCAAATTCCCATTGTTCTGACTACTGATGGGTTGCTTTTTTAAATTATTCCAGATCATTTGTTAATTATTATGATAGAAATCATAATTTCTGCACTGAAGCTATCTATGTATTTATGTTACCATAGAGTCCTAGCAAGAGGTGCAATCTTGGAAATAAGTGTGAATTGACAAAATTAATGTTCTTGTTTTCTCTTAAGTAATTAAGTGTTCTGCAATCCTTTGAACTCTGTTAGGTAAGGCTACACAACACTGGTTATCCAAAGGGGAATATACAGATATTTATTTCCAGAATCTGTAGCTGAAATAATTTGTTCCCTGAACAGAACAGCTGAACTAGAAAGTTAAAATTCAAAGTCATGGCTATGCCAGCCTCCTCCATTACAAGTTTCTTCATGCAACACAGAAAAACAGCAAAATATTCTGGATGGGCATTATTCAGATCAAAAAAAAAAATCGGAAAAAAAGAAGAATTAAAATCATAGAATCATAGAATCTTCATGGTTGGAAAGGACCTTTGAGATCACCAAGCCCAACCAAACAACCTACAATCTCTGTCACTAGAGCATGCCCTGAAGTGCCAAATCTAGATGTTTCTTAAACACCTCTAGGGATGGTGACTCAAGCCCCTCCCTGGGCAGGCTGTTCCAGTGCCTGACCACTCTTTCAGTAAAGTAATTCTTCCTAATATCTAATCTAAACCTCCCCTGCCGCAGCTTCAGACCATTTCCTCTGGTCCTGTCATTATTCACCTGGGAGAAGAGGCCAACACCCACCTCTCTACAACCTCCTTTCAGGACTAGTAAGGGATCAGGGAGAAAATTCTCTAACCCTTTCCCCTACTGTCTGAAAATATATACTGAAGGAGAGCATATCCAAAGTTAAGACTAAACACTAGAATTTGGAAAAAACAAGATACACGTTCCCCGTAGTGGATGTTTGGATACACGTGCCCATAATTGGTGTTAGATCACAGCCCATTTTCCATCTGCAGTAGTCTCAATTGATTTATTTATTTTAGCAGAAATGGCTACTCTTATTTCCTTCTTTGAATATGAAGTTTTCTCAAAATCATCTATTATCATAAGAAAACAGTTTTCAACATGTAACGTGATATACCCTTACGCCAAAGACTCAAGAACTGGGATTTCCTAATAGGGCAAATTTCACTACTGTGGATAACATACATAGATTTTCAAAACACAACTGAAATGCGGTAAGGGAATGGCATAAATTTTCATGTAGTTTAATGCGATTTTTAACATAGGCTTGATAAAGCTTTTCCAAATACACAAAAGACTTGGCTGGAAGCTATGGTTCTTCATCTTTTATTACTTAGTATGATTTAAACAGACATAACTCAATAGTCTAGACATGTTGTGTTTTATTTTAAATAGTTTTGATCTCATTATTTTAGATTTTGGTCAAAGTTTTGGGGCTATATTAGGAAAAAAAATTAATCAAAAGGGAACAAATAAGGAGTTCTTAAAAGTCACTTTGATTCTTACTATGTTAGATCTCATTATTAAAAGTATTAAAGAGAAATCATTTTCTACAGAAAAAAAAAGCTAAACTTGATGCCCACAGTGTTCTATTACATAGATAGCAGCAAGTGGACAACGATAATTCTCTGATCTTCATACTATTATACGATAATTGAAGTTGATGGGGTTATTCTCATGTAAGTGAGAGGAGAGTGAGGCCCAGTCTTTTGAATTGCCTATTTAAAAATCATGAATGAAAGTAGTTTTAATAAGAGGAGTTCCTCTAATGAAACATAATTTTGATTATTCCAGAAGGCTGGGCCCCCTGACAGACAAGAGATTTCCCGAAATTTCCTAGGCATAAAACTGAAAACATCATATAGACGTGAGAGGAGGAAGCATGGTTTCTCATTTTGGAAAAACTGTAGTCTTGCAGTCTTTTTAAAACACTTGATTTCAAGTGATGATATAGAGATTTGTACTCATTGCAGCACAGTTTTATTGGACATAAACATTTATACCAGGCTGATATAATGGCATCCTACATATTTCTCTACAGATAATGGGAGCCACCAATATATATGAAATAATCTGCAAGTAAAAGTATAGGTAAATTTTTAGAGTCAGTTACTGTCTACCCTGAGGTGTGGGCAGTGAAGACCTTGGCACACTCGTATGCGCATTCAAGGGTATTCTCCAGGTATTTTATTTACATCAGTTAACTAGAAGTGGTTAAAAGAATGACTCCCACCAGAAAGAGAATGAGACTATACGGCTTGTTGTCAATGAAGTTAAATTAGGAAGCTGCTGAAAATCATTACTGAACCACGATCTCATAACTTTAATTTTCCTGTTGTGTATTAATTGAATAATATCATTGTTTAGTGATTTTTTTTCAAATAACCATACATAACATGCTGCTTAATGAACAAAGGACAATGAAATCTATCCTTTGATTATCTTTTTTCACATAATTAACTTTTATTTATAGAAGTAATTGTATTTAAATCAAGAGAAGCAGTAGTGCGCTTTCACCTATGAGCAAGGCTTTCAAGAGTAAATCAAAAATTATCAATAAATGAATGCTTTTTATATTGGAGAATCATTTTAATATCTTATTCTCTTATTTACTTTAATACATAATTAATACAAAATATTTTAATATCTTATTTATGTATGTTTGCCATATACCATGTAGAGTTATTGCAGGAAGATCTATAGACAGTCATTTCTAGCTTTTTAAAAACATTATACAAGACAGACTAATGTGGCTGGTTTCTTTGCTGCAAAATTGCATTATCTATTTGTTATGTCTTGATTACATGATTATTAATTCCAGTAATAATTAAATTCAGCATGTATTTCTGTGCTATTGCTGCTATATATATGTTCTTTAATATTTAAACTTTTTTTTTTTTTGAGATGGAGCTTTGTAAAGCTTAGCTTATAAAGCATTAGAAATACTTCGTAAAGCTGGTTCTGGCTCCGGATACAAAGCATACAATATTTGCAAAGTAGAATGAGAACGATGTGATAGAGTGATGGGAAGCAACGGTATCATGGCCCTAACAGCCAAGTAATAGTTGTGTCACACTGATACCATCAACCTGCGTCATGCCCAAGCAATCTTTTGTACCAGCAGTTACCTTAATGCCCTTGTATTGGAAAGAATTTTTACATAAGAAAATATCGGACTTGTTTATAAACAATGAACCAGTGAGAACCGCAAGATCACATGTTTGCTGTTAAGCATGTACCTAACCTAGACCTCAGCTTTTACATGTTTTAAAATCAAATGCATGTTCAAACGCAGGATCAGGGCTTCTGTCAGAAAAGACTCACAGATCTGGTTAACACTGTACGGAATAGGTGTAATTTAAAGCCCAGTGCAATAAATCAGCAGGGGGTTTAATGGTTCAGTGGGTTTAGATCTAGTTCCAGAAACAGTTCCACTTGAAATCAGTTCATACTGTGTGAAGCATGTTCACGTGTTCTTACACAGTCACTATCTGAGCTTGAAGCCCAAATTCTGAGTTTAAAAAATCTGGGAGAGTTACTGAACTTTCCAAAAAAAAAGATCAGTGTGCATCTCAACATCATTTACATACAATGATTAATGCAGGAACAATGCTAACATAGAGGAAGCAGTGTAGCCAAGAAGCAAGGTGTTTGCCAGAACCTCTGGTGGATTTTTATTTACAGTATTTGACTACTTTGGATACACTAAATTCATGCAAAATCTTAAATGCAAAGAAAAGTTCCATGCCATAGAAGGCCATGGCTTTTTGTGCTTCTCTTTTCTCTTAAATCATAAAAATTACTCATTTATCAGGTTCAAGCAGAAACTGAACCTTTCTTCAGAGTTCCAGCTACTCTGAGTTAGTGTCTGATTCAGTGCCTCTTTAAGGAAATATGAAACCTTAACATATTGGCATGTTTAATACATCTATATGTAATACAGGTTCTTAATGTTATTTGATTCATACAGTAGCTTTTATTAATTTAAAACTATTTTATTACTTTTATTAAAGCTATTGCTTTAAAGATGCTATTAAAACTTGTTTCTGATAATAACTGTAGCTTTTTCTGTAGGAAGAAGAGCATGCTTTCGGTCCCCGGTGCCTACAAGAAGTCAGTAAATTGTACCAATTCCATCTGATAATTTTATTACTTCTTCTATGGAAATGATGCCTGAATAGACAGAGATTAGTTCATTTAACTCCTTTCCATTTCAATCTTCAGAGGTTCTGCCATTCAGCAACTTGCAGGAGTGGGCTCAGGAGGAAGACCCCAAGATACAAAAGGTTAAAAAAATTTTTTTTCATCAAAAAAAGGACTGGTAGGATTCAAGCTGCTTTTATTGATCACAGTACCTGTAAGATTCTCTATCGTGTATTAAAAGCTACAACTGTTGTTAAGACAGTTATTAAGACAGGAAATGCACTAGTGCATTTCTGAAACACATCTATCATTATCAAGGGAGAGTACAACAGAACACAAGCATATTACATGTAAATATTTTAAAATATAAGTGTCAGGAAATAGTATTTGCTACTCTAATATTTCATTTCTGTAACAGCACACACAAAACGCCAAGAATGCTTAGAGACCCTAAGCTCAATAATGTGATGGCAGTCTTTTTGTTCACAGTCCTTAAGATACAGAATAATGATCATTATAGATTTTTGCCTTATGCTGACATCTAAAACTCACATGGAAAATACACCAGAGCGGCCTATGGTGATAATACAGAGAAAGGATACTTTTAAAACCAAAAAGAAAGTACTGTTAGAAGCCAACATGAATCTTTTTTTCTTTTTTTTTTAATTGCCACTTGGTGAACAGGGAGGCTGTGCCATGCGATGCCTCCATCCCGCACAAGATGGACGCAGCATATAAACATGCTTCAGACTGAATTAGTCATTTTTTATGATTGTAGTAGGAACATATCGCAGCTGATACCAAGGCCCAAGCGTGCTGAATGCTAGAGCACATAAGACATAATACTCTGGAGAGCATCTCTTCGGAGTCCAGAAATCAGGTACATGCTATAACTACCACAGAACTTGATCATATTATGGCATCTCTCCACCATGTTGTTATTCCCTCTACTTCTTGTGCCTCAGACCTCCCCCTCATTTCACAGCTGAATCCTCTCCGTGCCTCATGCATGCAGCTCCTCAGGCCTTCCAGGCTTTCTTCACTTTAAATAACGTTTTTATTGTAATACCTCTCACTTTTGTTGTTGATTTACGAACAGCCAGAGTGATTGGGTAGATGTGGGCCAGGGGGCAGAATAACTGTTAGCAAAATGACACTCTCTCATTCCCAAAAATCTTCTTGCCCAACATTGTTTTTGGACCGTTCGACGGATGGGAAGACCCAATAATTTCAGAGAAGTGTCAAAAATACTGCTGTTTTTGAGCTGTAGCGACGACAGGCCTCGACAGCTGGCAGGGACCTGCTGCCATTTGCCTGGTGCTGCTGAGGCCAGGGGAGGCCCCCTGCTCTTCCCTTTAAAGAGGTAAGGGTGCGCGTTTCATTTGTCTGGATCTTAATCTGCCCTAAAGGTTTATTTTATTTTTAATTACAGAGAAGGGGCTCCCCCTAATTAGGGACCAGTCTCTCGAGCCAGGCCCGCCGCCCTCCCGGCCCCTCTGCCGCCAGGTGGCGCCTCAGCGCCGGCAACCGCCGCCCCGGCCCGGGCCGCCCGCGGCAGCGGCCGGGCCCGGCGGCTCCGGGGGGCTCTGGTGAGCCGGGTCGGCCCGGCCGCAGGCGGGGACCCCTCCATCGAGGCCCTTGCTCCGTTCTGGGGGCTCCGTTCCGCCCGGTGGGAGAGGGGAGTCGGAGGTGCTGTCAGTCAGTCAGTCAGCCCGCCCGCCCGCCCGTGTGGGCTGCGGCGGGGCAGCCCGAGAAGCGTGAGGGGAGGCTGAGGCGGGGGCTGCCTCCTGCGGCGTTTAAACAGGCGCTTTCTGCATCTTTTCAAGCAGCTGCCAAACTGCCGGCCAAACGCAGACGTGCAGTTGCTCCGTTAGAAGGGAAAAGGAAAAAAATCTTTAGGATTTTCTGACGGATTTCATCAGTTTATGGCCTGGGCTGCTCACCTTTTCCCTGCAAACTCCTACAGATCTCGGGTTGCTTAGGGCGAGTGGTGGTAGGGGAATGCTGAACGATGGAATAGAGATTTATTGGGTTTGTCTGAGGAAGGACTTTCAGGTGCTTGCTAACACCCCTCCATGGCCTTAGAAGATTGGTCCTTAAAGTGCACAACTTTCCAGTTCGTGTATTTCAGTGGTTTTTTTCGACTTGTGTTTTTTTTGAAGTTGCCACCAGATTTACCCTAATTGTTCCCAAATGCATAAATACAGCTCCTCTCCTAGGTGGGCGCACGCTTAAAATATATATACTCTTTGGCGTGATCCCAGTGCGGTGTGCTGTGTAATTCCCTTGGGAGTTTAACGAGCACTTCCATGGGCTGTGAAAGTTCAGAGCGCAGAGTGTGCCGTGGACACGGGCAGGAACGCAGTGACTCTGCTGGCCAGTTAATAAAGGTTTTATGGTTTAATGTCTCTTATGTTGAAGCCTTCTTGGCCAGGGGATAAGATACTTGTATCTTAATATATGGTTGCACTAAAGCTTCAATGACTTAGATGTATTTCAAATGTGGTTTCATTAGCCCCTTTGCATACAGTGAAAGATACAGCAATTGTATTTATTTCTGAGGTGTTGCTTTTGGAGTTGTAAGGCTGGAGGGTGCAGATGGGCTGGAACATTGGTTGTGGGTTGACGTATTCATAGATCAAATGTTAATGAAATATTACTTTTCAGAAGAAGTGGCCTATTTCCAAGTGGCTGTGCCTTTTGTTGTGATACCCCTTTTTTCTTTTCTTGGACAAAAGAAACATCTGGTTGTGATGTAAGCCTTTTCTTAAAAAGGTATATTTGGGGTAGGATAGAGCTCCACCACAGTAACCAAACGCAGAACAAGTCTATGTGGTTTTGGGCTGAAGGACTGATTAGGAAGCAGGGAGCTCAAGTGGGCATTCTCCATTTATATGGTATTCAGACGCTCCATTTTCTTCATGTGTTTTCTTTTTTCTCTGCCTGTTATAGGAAATGGCCTTCAAGTTGTGCCCTATGAGTGTTCTCCATTGAGTCAAGCATTCTATTTACAATTTCTAGTGAAGTGAATATACGTGAATACATATGGCTAAATTGTTTTGCATTGCTAAAGTTGACAGTAGGTATCATTCTCAAATCACTCTTTACTTGGTGTAGTAAGACCTTTCTTCTCTCTCTTTGCCTCTCTGGCACACCAAAGTAATTAACCGTGGGTAAATGGTATCACTGCCATGTGATTTCTTTAAAAATCATCCAGCCAAGGAGGTCACTCTTCTTATGGTAATAAGAGACAAGTATATCCCCAGATGTTCTTTTCATAAGCCTAGTTTAACTGAGGGGAAGCAGGGGCAGATTTTAAAATGACTATTTCAACTAGCTTGTGGCATTAAATTGTTTGTGTCTAAGCTTTTTTCTTTTGGGGGAGCTTCATTCATAATGAGATAAATTTTAGATTGACCATATAAATACAACTTGCATTTGCTTAATCATAGAATCATAGGGTTGGAAGGGACCTCTGGAGATCATCTAATCCAACCCACCTGCCAGAGCAGGGTCACCCAGAGCAGGTTACACAGGAACGCGTCCAGGCGGGTTTGGAATGTCTCCAGAGACAGAGACTCCACCACCTCTCTGGGCAGCCTGTGCCAGGGCTCTGCCACCCTCAGAGGAAAGAAGTTCCTCCTCATGTTGAGGTGAACTTCCTATGTTCAAGTTTGTGCCCATTACCTCTTGTCCTGTCGCCGGGCACCACTGAAAAGAGCCTGGCCCCATCCTCCCGACACCCACCCTTTAAGTATTTATAAGTGTTGATAAGGTCCCCCCTCAGACGTCTTTTTTCCAGACTGAAGAGACACAAATCCCTCAGCCTTTCTTCATAAGAGAGGTGTTCCAATCCCCTAATCATCTTGGTAGCCCTTTAAGCTTTCTGTTTCTCATGTGTTTAGTCATTCTTCATATAAATAAACTCTGGATCAGATCAGCTACTAAAATGAAGCATAACTGTGCTGACATCAAAATAGCTGTGCTCATTTGCACCAGCTGCACATGGTCAAAACCTACGTGTGATTTATTTATAAGTAGAGGACTGGATGGCTTCTTGATCAGATACAGCATTCATTGTCAGGAAATACAAGTTTTATTTCTGCCCTGGGCCTGAGTTCTTGTGTAACCTAGAGCAAACACATAATTCCCTTACACTTTGTCTGTAAATTGAGAACAATTCTTTCCCCTCTCACATGGGTATTTAATTCAGTGATGCATAAAATGGGATAAGTACTTAGATTAAAGTTGGTATGCAAAGTGTCAGTCAGAGTATGAAAATAAATACATTTTAAAGCTGTGGGCCATTTCCTCAGCCAGGTTAAGTTGAAATGGTTTCCTTAAACCCCTGAAGGTATGTAGGTTCATACAAGCTGAAGCTCTGATCCATGTGGGTGTCTATAGAGGTCTTCTGTAGTTCAGCCTGTACAAGAATATTGGGTTTTGCATATTGGAGATGCTGTGAAGGCTGGAAGAAATCTGTAAATGTTACTTATTAATGATCTCCATTAATAGAAGGAAAAAAGCTTGTGTTAAATTTTTCAAATTGGCAATGCATTTAAAGCTGAAGTAAATTTGGTTCTGCTGGCTGCACATAAGTGAAATAGGTCACCATCACTACTACTCTGGTGGGCTTTTTTCCTTCTTTTGACGGCATTCTCCGAAGCTTGAGGAGGAAAATTATACGCAGCTCCAGTATACTTACTTTATTAAAAAAGAAAACAAATAACCAACTATGTGTTGTATACACTAAAGGAAGGTAATAATAAAGCTGAGAAAACACCAAAGTATCTGCAGGCTACTTGGCTGTGGTAAAATGACTTTGCATTGAATTCATATATACTGTACTTATATAATACAATGTAAAATAGCATTTATTTACTCTGTGATGCAGGGTGACCCACTTATTTCTGTCCCATATTTAATGGCGAGGGGGATGAACGCTATCTCCAGGTGAATATTTCACTGTTCTCCAAGGATTTTTGTCCTTGTCAAATATTTCATAGCTTCAGTATATGGCTGAGCTATTCTTGCTAGATGTGGTTGGATGAGAAAATTAGTTTTGGCCCATGCCATGTAGACCTTTAAAAGAAAAGGCCCGAGGGGGAGATTTTATTTAATAACCCTCTACACCCCTGCATAGCAATCAAGTGCTTCAGTACAGCTAGAAATGGATTTGTGCAGCTGTGAAAGGTATTGGTTGGTGTGCGAAGGACAGTCCAGCTCAGAGGTGGGCTAACAGTGTCCCATCCCTCTAGTTCTGGACTGGCAGAACTGGATGGAGAGTCTATACCATGCTTCTGGTCTGGGGCCATGCTATAATCACACACTGCAGATGTCTTTACAGTCCTTTGGCTTTTTGCCTGTCACACTTTTATCCATTTTTGGACAACTAGCTGCTGTTTCATAGTTGGTATAAAAATGGATGGTTGTACAGAAGGGATGCCACTCGGCAGAATGTTTCATGTTCAACATAGTGCTCTATACATACACAAGGCACCTGTCTTATACTTCTTTGTTTACTTATGTCCTCTGCTATTTCTTTATATTTGATCAGTCCATTTCTTTTCAGTCACTGTGACCAACAAAGGGTGTCTGGGTGACAGAGTAATGGAGATCGTTTGCTTCGCAGAAATGTGTTGCTTGTTACTAACGTAGCTTACTGATACTGTGAACACCAGGATATTAAGAGTGAATAATGAAAGAGGATGAATGCACGCGATTTTCATGTAGCCTGGTGGATTGTGTTAGGCACTCAGCAGTCTTTAGCTTTAGGATATCAGTGTTAGAATACACCTAGCAAGATGTTATCTCTAGACATCTTGTCTATAGGCAGATATCCACATCAAATGAGGAAAGAGTAGGACGGAGAATAGGGTGGAAGCTGCAAGTCTATCCCAGGCCATAATAGAAATGCATCTAAGCTATGCTAATTGATAATCTGAGAGAATCTAATTTAATTTTTTCCCCCTTGTACTGTAGGTGATGATAAACAGTGAGTCTGGTTCTATTCCCCCTCCCCAAGGATTTGTATAAATATATCCACACAGCTTGACTCCAAGGGCAAGTTTACTTCCCCCACTCTGTTCTTAGCTTACTTGCAACTCTCTCTGAGATTTTGCTAGGACTTCTATTGCTTCTCTTTCATTGGTATATATTTTTACTTACAGTATTCTCCTTTTCCTCCCCTATATCCTCTGGAAAGATTTGAATTTGCATTTTGCTAAACTTTTTGCTATATATCAGTTTTCAGTTTCCTTCTCTCATAGAAGGATAAGTTGGGTGAAAAGAAAGCCACTACTTTGTCTTTGTGCTTTCTCCTATTTTGTGTCATTTTGTTCTGCTAGACAAACTATCTTTGATTTAGTGGGGTTGAAGTATGAGTGCATAATAGATTATCTGTCACTGGACCAAATCAATCATGGTTAACAGTGTATTGACAGAGCATATAGCAAGTATCCTTGACCTGAGGTTGAAAATACCTGTTATCAACAACTTGTGGTACTTGCTGCCGCTTGGCATGAACTTTGAGGCAGATTATTTGTTATCAGCTTTTTTATTTTAATATATGTACTAGTTTTCTCTCTGTTTGAGCCTTTTTGAACTAATACAGGCCTCCTCCTTCGTTTGTGGAGCACAGAAGAACCCAGCCAGGCACGTCTCAGAGTTTTAAAAGTAAAAGAGAGAGAAACTCTTGTGCTTTAAATAGAAGCCAGCCTTTAACTGTTGAGCTTACAGTGAGATTTTCACTATAGTTGGGGTGCCATTTAATTGCCCAGGCCAGAGTGTTTTACATATTCATTTGTGGTATCTAATACTGCATGTTGTTGGGGGGAAAGTACGGAAATGGTCTTGTCCTTTATGGCGGTTCCTTTGCTTCTTTATTCATTTTAAGCATTTATGCTTAAGCATTTTTTTCACATTTAGGCACTTCTAATAACGTTTTTTAATGTTATAGTAAAATGTTCCTGCTGTTTGTTGTATAGCATTAGTGCTGTGGTATTTTCTGTTGGAGGAGTGTCTTTTCCCTCCTCAATGGGAGTGTTTTGGTATTTACCCTGTGCTTCTGCACAAATGAGGGTGCTCAGCTACTTGCCAAAGCAGTCAGGAGGTGACAAGGTCAGACTGAACCATTGCTCTCAGTTGCAATGAACAGGTGAGGTATGTGCTCAATGATGTCTTGTTCCCAGTGATACTGCTGTGTATGTCTGAATTCAGAAATCAGAAGGGTGACTTAAGCATATGAACAGCCCAGCTGAATTTACTGTACTTAAATTCAACATGTGCTTAAATGCTGTGCTAAAGTAGGAGCTTATTTTGGGTCTGCATGTTTCTTTACAAAGATGAAATGGTGATGCTGAGTAAGTAAAGTAACTACTACCAAGTGAGAAATAAAAGACTTGGGGCAATATTATTGATGTACTTTTCTACTTCAGGAAAAATGTATTTGGTAAGCTTCCAGGTATGCAATGTCTTTGCTCTAGTTTGGCTTGCAGTTTATGGACAAATGAAAATATATTCTGCCTATGGTCAATGTAACTATGTCTTCTTTATCTTGCTTATCAAAATATACATATATTCATGCAAGAAAGACCAAACTTCTACCAGAATGGATTTGTCTTCATTGTTACCTATTTTGTTTTATGAAGATGCTTTCTTGTATCATCTCCTAATCCTGGCATCTGAACGCCTTCTGTTTGTGTAATCAATGAGATGCTAATATCTTGTCTGCTCCTTATCTCAAGGAGGGTATGTTTTTTGAAGGGGAAGGTGAAATGTTTTCTTCTGTGGACCAGCTTGTAAATACGTGTTGTTGGCAAGGACAAGGTTATAGTTTGCTTTCAATTTGAGTCAGAAGTGAGGAGGTTTATGATGATTCTTAGCTCCTGCTATTCTTTATTTATTTCAGTTTCTTGTTTGATCTGTGCAACAAAGAGAAGCTCATGACACAAAGTTGGGAGCATGGCGCTATTGGCCCAAGTAGACTCTCTCCCAGTGTCAGGGAACCACATACAGATGCTGAATCCCGAAAGGTCTGCAGAACATCTGCAGCTGGGCTACACAACGGTTCCTAGTGCCCCTAGAGTAACGGGCTCAAGATATTTGTGCAACATTTAGCATTTTACTACATAACATAGCATCTTTGGTTTCTTGACTTTTGTTGGGGTCTTGGCCTCTGAAATACCTGGGTTTGTGACAAAAGAGATTCATAGATGATTACGGGAAGCAGAAATTCCCCCACGCTGTTTTTATTTTATTGTCTGTCATTCCAAGCTGACCTGGAGAAAGTGCTGGCCCCAAATTGCTTATCAGTTTAAACCTCACCACAAAGGCACAGCCAGGCACTGGAGGATTGATCTCCACCCATGTATCCCGCTCCTGTTGTCAGTCATGTTCTTGCTCCATTTGTTAACAGAAATACTGACATTATGCTCAGTTATCTGTGTGCCATGGCAGGGAAGTTAAACTGGGGGTGGTGGAATCCCTGTCTGAGTAAGCAGATGATGGTTTGCATCTGGAGCCCCATGTGATGTTTCAGATGACCAGGGCCCAGGCTCCTGCTGCTATGAAAACAGGAGGAAACCCTGAACTTTTCTTATTGTTTGAAAATGTCGAGATAGGAAATATATTTTGTTCCCGCAGGTATTGCTAATTGGCTGATTTTTGTGAGAATTCCTGCATGCATGCAAAAGGGTAATTATGTGAACTATATTCCTAGAAAAGTTTTCAGACATAATTCTTAGGTGAAACAGTATCAGGCAATATTGCTTGATTTGTATGTGGACATCTAAGTAATAGATCATGCTCTAAGAGGACCATGTATTGGAAAACTGCAGGGTTCCAGCAGATTTGTTCCTTTGGACAAAGCTGTGGAATTAGGTAATTTCATGTCCTTCTCCGTTTCTCATGATATAAGCGCTGAGCTTCTGCAAGTAGATGAAACTTGAAGGAACTTTGAGCAACATCGTAAAAAGAATTCAGGCTGCTCCTTTTGCCAAAAACCCTACTGAATGAATGAATGGATGAATTCAAAACAAAATATCATTTATCATGATACCCTGTAGTCAAGTATAGAGTAGTTGAACTGAAAACACAGGCAGAGAAACTGCATTTTACATACTTTATATTCTTCTCATGGTGAGAATTTGAAGATACCTATCTACGTGTTTTGATTTTTTTTCTTAGCTAGATTTGTAGTATCCATATATTCCTCATGTCCAGACCAGTAGAACTGAAATATAGACCTGGCTCTGTGTGAGAGCTGTGATGGATTTTATAACTCTGTTGCAAAGTTTCACATCTCTAGATGCCAGACCAGGGACCTACATCTCCATTTCAGAAAAATGAGCTCACAGCATGCCTACTGTGTGATTTGTGTACCAATCACACCTATCGTCACTGTGTTCAGCACACATCCAGTGCACTTCTGTATTTTGCTTGGCTCAAGTCTGAGGGAAGCCAGGTTATAAGAAAGTGTTTAAAGTTTTTATTAATGCATTTATTATAGTGTAGTACTGGAATATCGCCTGACTGTTCTGACTAGCTCTGCAGGAGCCCAAACATGAAAACAGTTTTGTGACGTCCAAATAGTACAGCACTGGGTTCAAAACAAGAGATGAGGCAGCTCAGTTGGACAAACCTGATGATTTTTTATAGTAAATATGAAATAAATAAGCATCTGTTGGAGGGCAAACGGACAATATGGTAAGAAATGCCACTGACCATTGTTTCGTTCTGGACAAAATAATGAAGCCCATATTTCTTTACAGCTGTATAAATCAAAGACAGAATTGGTATAAAATATGCAGATCTGACGTATTTACAGTGATATAACCTTTACTTTTTATCCTCTCTTTCTTTAGGTGAAATGGCTATCATATTGATACAAGTAAGGTAGATGCTGGATGTTTTAAATTTTCCACCATCCGTAGGCAGAAAAATACTTTTTAATGTAGCATTCAAACAGCTCTCATTGCTATAAAGGTAAACTAGAGCTAGGTGAAGGTTTCAGGAGGGAGACAATTAGGTGTTCTGTATAAGTAATGTCATTGTCTGGGGTTATGACAGAGGTGGTGTATGTGTGTTCAAAGTTATAGGAGGGCATCAGCTGAAGACAAAAAGAAAGTGTCTGTGGAAATCGCAGATTTCTATTATGGGATTTTTTAGATCTTGTCTGGATCTTTGGCACTAGTTGCTGTTGTGGAGAGGATAGTATGTTAGGTTACAGATTTAACCCAGAATTTATCTATTTCTTTTCTCTTAATACTGGAGGTAGCCAAGAAGTGAAATGTGAGCTGTTGTTTTCAGCTGTTATTTGCTTTTCCACCTTTCCTCTTCATGTGTCACTGATGACCTGTTCCACTGTTGATTCCCTTGTTGTTCATTGAGTCATAATCTCACAAGAGGCTTTACGAAGAACTCAACCATTTTCCTTAGTCAATTCCATGATTGCGGAACTTTATCTATATATGAAGTACTAGTGCATCTCCTTCCCTTCGCTCCATCTCTTCTGGCATCTGCTTGTTCCTCTGATGACTCATTGTCACACCACCTCTTCCAGCCACCACTATTTCTCCTTTCAAGAGTTCAGAATACTCGCACCAGTCCATTCCTCAGGACTTGAGTGTCAGCACATGCTCCTTTCTGAATAGCTTCCCTACAGAATTATGTTTATGTACTGCCACTTTCTTTTATTATGTATATTTGGTAATGATAGGTTTACTATTTCTGAAAGAAAATGTTTAGTAGGATCAAATTTGATCTAACCTTGGCTCAGTTGAAATACCATTAGGAAGTAGATTGCTTGCTCCAGCCTGGAACCAGTAAAGCTGTTAGAAAAAAACCAAATTTAGATAGTGGGAAAAGCAAAACTGAAGTAGGATAACTGTCATCCACCCTAAAACACAACACTTCAGAAAAAATAATTGTGCAGTACACAGTACAGAAAGGTTTGTCTGTCATCTAGTTTCTCAGCAAGCTCACGTGAGCCTGACAAGGAGTTTTCATCTGAGCCAAAAATGGTTAAAGCGAAGTTTCTTCAAGGTTATAAGGGAGAATACAACTCCTCACTGTATTAACTTCTAGAGCACGAAATACTCATAACAATAACATTCCAAAGAAGTGAGATTGCCAAAGATGTGAACAAATGCTAATCCTTCTCAGAGTTAACCCAAAGGGTAATACTGAAATGCTTCTCCTTTGTCACCCTTGCTCGGTGGGGGGGGAGGTTTGGGTCGTTGGGAGATTTTTGTTGTTTGGCTGGGCCTTGGGGGTACGGTGACACTCCACTGGAACTGAAGGAGCAACCATCTGATAACATTTCCCGATATTCTTTCTGGTTTCTGACCTAGAAAGATGGCTGCTTTATTGAGATACTAGTTTTCTTCAGACTTCAGGATGAGGCTTAATTCTGGGTTTTTCTTTTATTTTATCTCTACTGATCAGTTTTAAGCTGTGTTCTGGTTTAGCCCTACCTAAATTAAGGCAAGTTTTAAGTTTAAAAATCAAGCAAAACAAAGCTCTCTGTACCATGTATTTTCCCTTTTCTTACTGCTTGCCTTTAAACGCCTTTGTGTGAGTGTCTGGTATTAGAAGGAAGATGTAAACTCTATGCTAATAGAGTTTAACTTCTGTGAAGTTTTTCCTTAAATCAGAACTATAAACAAGGCTGAACGGAAAGTCTTTCTAGCTGTGCAGAGAACCACAAGGAATGTGGTGAGCAAAAGGAACCGAAGCACAGTGAGCAAAGAGGCAAGAGGAACTGAGTTAGGAGGAACTCACTGTACTTCTGTGAACGGATGGCCACATTGCCTGCTAAAATAAAGTCCAGGGAAGCTCATGTGAGATCGTCATTGCCATCTGCACCCACCCAGCTGCTTAGCACATCCCATTGTTTCAAGCATCTGTAGTGGGCTTGGTGGTTTTATTTTATGTTGTTTGATGTTACTGTTCTGTTATGGTTGAATATTCTTCACAATTAACATCTGCTGAAGTTTTCCGAGCGTGGTGGTGGAAACCAACTGATTACAGAGAAGCAATCTGGGCTGCGGTGGCTCCTGGCATAAGGTCTAGTGGAGAGGAGATGTAGGAAGATGAGAGAAGGCTTTGGGGTTTTTTTTTTTCCCGTGGTGGTTAAATACCAAGGCTTTCAACAACTTCAGTTCCAGCTGGGTCATTGGGATTCTGAACTATGTACTTCAGCGTCGCTTATGGATTTTAAACCTGTCACACTGTACTTTTATTTTAGATATGGTCCTGCACTTGCAAGCTGTTTTCTTGATCTTTTGCCAGCAAGGCTTTTGTAGCAGTCCTTGGAAGATATACTGTAGCAGTTCCCTTTTATAATATCTATCATTAACACCTCTTTGGCATCTGTACGAGTTTCTTCTTTGCTGGAGATTGGAGCAGTTGATTAAGCAGCTTTTTGCTGTCCGCAGGCAATTTCTCAGATTTCCACCTTGTTTCAATTCTACCTTTCTAGCAAAGGTCCTGGAAAAAGGTTGTGGCAGGGCAACTGCAGCCCTTACCTTCATGGTAATAATAAACTGTTTGAAAAATTTCAATCAGGCCAAAGCAGTGAGACAGCTTTAATGAGGATTTGTAGTGACCTTCTGTTTTATAGTAGGTGGTTTCTGGCACATTGTCAATTTTAATTCTTACTGATCTTCCTGTGGCTTTTGATACCAGAGATCATAGGTTTCTCTTAAAATACCTGTAGAAAATCCTGAGCCTTGTGGGCACTGTTCTGACATTGCTTCATTAGTATTTGCCTCAGTGGTGCCAGTTTGTCACTGTAAATATCTCATCTTCTGATACTGCCCCTGTGAACTGCCAGGTTCCCCAGGGCTATGAATTGGGCGGGTCCCTGGGTTTCCTCTATGTATATGTGAGCTGTAGCTTGCATTTTCAAAACTTATACACATTATAATGGCATGCAGAGAGTCCTTGGGCGTATTTATTTCTTACAACTGTTTCTGTGTAGATGACAGCAGTGCTTGCCAGCCAAAGTTTATACTGTAAAATGTTGTGAAAGTAAATGCAAACAAAATGAGGTTATGACTGCCTGTTATCTCCTTTTGATTCAATCATATTGTTTTAGTCTTGATTCAGAATCTTAAATAGTAGTCTAGGCATAGGGGTGAATTATAGTCTGTTTCTGGTTAGTCATGTAATGCTGGACAAGTATTTCTGGATGCCAAGAGACAGCAGAGACTGCTGTTACTGTTTGAGGTAGTAATGACAGTAAGACTTGCTGATGGACTAGGTCTGCTAAATCATCAACTTTTGCTGTCTAGTAGAACTTTACTTAAAGGCCACCTGTTAGAGGCGTCTGCCTAATCCTTAAAAAAAAAAAAAAAAAAAAATCAAAGATGTGGCACCTTTATTTCATGTATAGAAAGAACTTTTTTTAGAGTTAATCTGATGTTCTTATTCTTTTTTCCTTTACTCCAAGTTATTCTTCTAGTGACTTGAGGTAGAGTTAATCTCATATTGAAGGCATCAGTAGTTAGATAAATAGCTACCACTGGGCAAGATGTCTTGACTGTGGACTTCTGTCGGTGGAATAACAGAATAAACCTCTACCATGATTCATTTAATCCATAAGAAGGCTTGTACAGTGTAGACAGTTAAATCCTTGACCTCAGCCAAGGAACTGAACCATCATAGCTTAGAGAGGGGATGTACACAGAAGATTATGGTCTGAAGAGATGTAGGCTTGGGAAACAGAAGGACGAAAAGGCAAAATGTCAAGAGACCCACAACTGTTTTGTGCAATGTTTGCATGTCACTTTTAGCAGTCCTGCTTTTGGTAATTTTGCCCACCCAGAGTGTGCAGCACATCTGCTGGGGGCTGTACTGTGGACTGGCTTAGTGAAGTGGTTGGGCTCACTTCTGGGGAAGTTTTTTCTGGGGGTGAGGGAAGAGACGTGGGGAGAATTGGTTCCCTGAAGGGCTGCTGTGTTGCAATGCAGAGGTCAGAACAAGTGTCCAAAACGTGGAAGGTGCTCGTATTTCTGCCAACTGCCACAGCTTCATTTTGCCCCTCAGTGGCCCCAGGCAGTGTGTCTGAGCTCCTGGTTCGTGGTGGTATCCATTCAATTAAACTGCCTCTGTCCGTCTTAGAGGAAGTTGATAATTTACCTCGTGATTCACTGTACATATCCTCGAATTCCACTTGCCTATTTGGATCATATTTCACTTTGAAATGATTTCTAAGGTCTCTTATTCACAACCTCTGTGGATTTAGCTGTGGCAGCTAAATCTGACAGGGATTATGAATTGGAGCCCTCCACCACCACAGTTCACAGTCCGGGGTATTAAAGTGAACCGAAATCAATAGTGGTTTACGTTATAATGTGCCTGGCTCTGAACTGGAAACTGAAGAATGGACGCATCACCTGGTTTTGCCTCTTCAGCTTTCAGCAGTAGGTGAGGTGGCCAACACCAAGACAGTACTTGAACTTCGCTAAGTATGACTTGGAAGAGCTCACAAGGAAATGTTCTCCTTTCACAGTTAGTTTGCTTTCTGTGTTGCTTGTTTACTCTGTGCTTTGGATTATATTTGCCACGTATTAAGTTTGCATGTGTTTCTAATTTACCTAGTTTCTTCAAATTTTGTATTCTCATGCATTTTTGGCATTTATCTCAAATTGCTACCAGCTGTAAATATCACAAGTACTTTTTTTCACAAGTTTCCTAATTACAAATGAAAATGCTAACTAAAACCAAAATAACAACCCTCCTATTCCACATGAGACAACTTCTATATTTAATAATCTGCTTCAAGTCAGTTGTTACACAGTGCTAGAGCTATTGTCTGTCTAATTCACTGTTCTGTCTCCACCAGTGGTTATCAGTAGAAAGGACAAGGCAGCAGCTTGCTGAAATACACATCTAGAAATTGTGTGAAGATTTCAAGTTATTTTTACTGTTTCTAGCTTTATCTAGCTGGCTTTTAAATTCCTTATTATCTAATTAAATGTAAAAGAGATGCTAGCGTTAGATGCTTCACTTAAAAAAAAAAGTTACATTACTTACATTCACCTAATAGAACATTATCAAATGAAAGGAATGGATTAGTAATTTAGTTGGATTTGAAATAGTCTCTGTAAACCAATGGTGTTCAGTAGATGCTATCCTGCTTCTTCTCTGACTTCTTTTAAAGCTTGAAAGTCCATAACTGTTGTTCCTACATAGTGACACTTTCATAATAGAAATTATTAGGAGCATGCCTGCCTTTCTAGTTCTGCCAAACAAGGCTGTATTTTTTATTTCTAATTTCTCAGTCTTTCCCAGCTGGCTACAAGTTTTCGAAAATCCACGTCAGTGCTGTGGTAAGTGTGGCAGTGAATCCCCTCCAAGCGTGTGGATGTGGACGCCTGAAGCAACAGGTGTCCTTATGCTCTGTTTTCAAGGGCTGCCTTACCTGCTCTTTTCTGTAGTTGTTTTTGATGAATCCGAGGCGCTGTGACCATCAGATAGCATTGTTGAGCAGTAATGTTAAGGTGCTGTTTATTTCCATGAAGCAGAAAGACAGCAGCAAACCTTATCACCCGAACTGAATATTCACAGCACAGCCCCCCTCCCCCCGGGGCTGCACTGGCTTTGTGTTAAATAGCATATTGATTACAAGATTACAAGCGTTTTGTGTATAAAAAGTGTATGGTCATGGGCCTTTAGATTTGAATTGCCTATTTATCTCTGTGGAAAATTGTATATATTCACAGAGGAACTGCTTGAGGTGGTTTAGAACGATGTGGGGGGAAAATGAGCTGGTACAAAGGATACGTGCTCTTCTGGGGACTCTGTTCTTCAGTAGCCCCCTGTACCTTAGTGCATGAACATCAGTGACAGCAGAAAAGGTGTCAAGGCTTTGCCTGTGTTATCACCGATGCACAACGGGGTGTCTCCTCACTCCTTCCTCTCCCCACCTACCCACTAAGGATGGTGTGTAAGACATGAAGGATTTCTTCATCCAGAGCACTGTCTATGCAGTTGTGAAGCATTTCTACTGTCCTAGGTAGGGAAAGTGCCATTATCTTTCCAGTGGCTACATCCACTTTCATAGAAGAAATCAAGCATTGGGTTAAAGTTAACTCTAACATAGTGTGTTTTATGAATGACTGTGTAAAGCAATTTCCTGTGCAACATGCGAATGCCTGGGATGCAGAGTGTTTTGCGTGTGGATCAGCACCGGTACAAGTGATGCATGTATGCATCATTTGCACTACACCGTGGTCCACTTCATCTTATAGTTGTAATCAAGTCCATTTGGCTGCTTGGTTTAAGGCTGAGTTAAGTATGGCTGCTTCCCGGATAGTATAATATTTCACACTGGGGTGAATTAACTTAAAATCCTGTTGCTGTTCTGTAAAGTGCCTGCCTCGCTTTCTTTAAAGTGTTCTGAGGTCTGGCTGGCTGCAGCAGTGTATCTACTTTAATTAAAAAAAAAAAAAATTAATTCCATATTATGTGAGCATATTTGGGCATTCAGGGCAAGTAGTAATAATGTAATTTCTCACTCTAGTTCTCAGGCTTTAACTGGTTGCTTAATTTTCACTCTATTCCTCCAAATTATCATTAAAACTTTGAAAGGCTAACCTAATATTAAGAAGTGGATGCTAGTATAAGTGTTGGGAATAGTGAAGAGAAACTTGAATCTGTACAGCTGTCTGCAGAAACAGTTGTCAATGAAAAGCAGGAAATGGCAATATTGCAAATTTCCTGATGATTTGGATGCATTTAAAGTATTCGCTTGCTAGTTGTACACCATCCGTGTGAAGAATATTTATTTGGTCAATCAAAGGTCAAGTATAATTCAGTGGCCATGAGGAGTGCAGAATAAGCCTGTATTTGCTAGAAGAAATATATATTTTGAGACTGTTTTGCACCAGGAGGTGCTGATCCATTACAATCCCAGTAGGAAAGGCACTCAGACTCTGTAAAGTGTCATTTAAAATGATACTTAGTAAAGCTAACACTAAAAAGAGAAAGAGTGTAGTAAAATCTTACATCCCTTTAGATGCTGGGAACCTGGAGCTGTGCAGCATCAAAATGGGCCTCTGATCCACATACAGCACGCCATACAGATCTGTCCTTGGAAAGCATTGCCCCATTTTGGTCATTCAAGCTAATATAGCACTTACTAACAAGAAAACAACTCTGTTAATCATCTCTACTGGCAAGCAGAAAGGATGTTCACATGAGAACTTGTTGCTGCACTTGCTAGATAAAGGCAAGGCCAGGCAGGTGGCATAATCACTGGTACCAAGTGGGAGCTGCCCACAGGCTCCTCTGTTAAAATTAGCGTTAAATTTATCCTAAGTTTATCCTGTGGCCAAGGGATATGTGCAGCACATCACAGGCCTGAAGGCCAGGCTGTACAGGCAGCAGAGCAGAAGCCTGAGACTGCTCAGGTTAACTGTTAGGTGGATCACTAACTCTTCAATGTACCATCGTCTTCCAGTTGGGATCGCTGCAGAGACCTAATCCCTTTCGTTCACAACTCAAAACTGCAGTATCGAAATAGGAAAAATAAATTACTGGTCAGATGGTATGCAGTGTTGCTCACCTTTTGAAAGCCCCAGTGTTAGTCTCTTTGAATGAAATGTGGGATCCCAACAATCTGCGTAACCAGTCTGCAAAACTCATTTCCAGTGTATTGAAATCAACACCAAGGATTATTAAAAAAACAGTTACTGGTCTGGGGTGCAGCTCTAGAGTTTTATCTGCATTATGGCAGCAATACCTCTTCAAAGAAAGGAAAGTAAGTCACCAGCTATTGATATACTAGAAAGAAAAGCTTCATTAATGTATTTTATGAGTGGGAGGAATTCAAAGAATGTCCCAATATGATCAATCTCAACGTTACTGCGTCACCACAGCTTGAAATGAGGAGAATGTAGAATTAATTGAGTCTGAACTAAGTCTTTGGACAAAGTCACAAAAAGAATTGTGCACGTTAAATCCTGATGCTGACCTTACTCAGGAACTCCACCTGCTCAGTCCATGCCGCCTCTTCACTGTATAATCTGAACTCTTTCATTATGGAAAATTTCCTTTAATGCATACAGAGTGAGTTTCTAAAATAAAAGTGAGAAATGCATCTCTTAGTTGTGCTCAAAATACAGAAATCTATTTAAAGTATTTTGAAATATTTGAAATTTATAACACTACATCTTTCCAGACATCATCTGCTGACTTACAGATCAGCTACTGAGCAGTAGTAGTAGCAGAATATTTTTAAATATTTCAGATTACCAATTCCAGTCAGACTAAATGTGAAATATGTAATTTACAAGAACATAACAGGAGTCAGCTGTGAAGTTATTAAAGTAGGGAAACTTGAATTTGCTTGACAGATACTGTATTAAAATCTTGATTGTGTTTGATACACCTATTACCAAAAAAAAGGCTGATTAAAAAAATAAATTTTAGTTGAAGATGTATAACTATTACTGTGTTTTTGCATGTATAATCCATATCATCAGGTTACTTATGCAAAAATCAAGGTAGGGGCAAAGGAGATGTTAGAAAATCTGAATCTGGGAACCAGATTGGAGAAGTACAACTCTTAGTTAAACTTTTGTGTAACCTGCTCTGATGCCTATTATGACCTATGCTGCAGAAGCAGAACCTTATAACTTAAGGTTATATGTATGAAAATATGATAATGCACTGAGTACCCTTCAGCCATAAGGCTTAAGTGATTGTGCATATATATATATACACACATATATATACACACACACACACATTTGGCACATGCAGCTGTTTGGTTTGCATTCTCAAATGGGTTTTGTAGCCATCCTCGTTGCCAGATTTTGCTTTGCCCATATTGCTGTTCATCACGCTCTGTTGCCCAGTGTAACATCAAAGATAGTTTGCTACCTAGCCAGTACATGCCAATGTGTAACTAGTGTTTTAAGGATCAAGTTTTTTGTGATAAGAACTACAGTGCTCTAAGCTGTGTTAGGTCTCAGAGTGGCAGGCAGAACAAATGGGCTGAACCGTAAGGGAAAAAGCTGTATCCTTCTGATTACACTGAATTAGCTTGATTTCAAAATTTGAAGATTTGGTTTTTGTTTGGTTTGGTTTTTTGGTTTTTTTGTTTTTTTAAATACAGTATGTTAACACAGACAGAATCCTTTTTCTGCTTCAAGGTGGTTAAGGATATTTTATTTTGGAAGGACTCCACAACGTAATTATTACCCAGTTCTATAACTATTACAGAATACAGGCAACTCAGAGAAACTAATAATTAAAATCTTAAATGAGTGTGGGTTTTGGGCTAGGTTATTTTTCTTCTTTCCTCCTAGAAAATTCAATTGTTCGAATGCCTTCTAATTAGAGGAGGGGTGGTCTATATTAGATTACGTTCTCTCCTCCCCCTTTCTGGTATATTTGGAGAGGTATGTTTCAAATTATTTACAGTCTTGAATTGGTGAGATATTCCCAAATGTTTCACTGATTTTTTTTCCTGCTATTGCCTTAGATTTAATGTAATTAGTTCTCTCCTTTTCATTAGGTCACTCAGGCTGATGTATATCCTGAATGAAATCTTATTTTATATTTAACTACTAGTTATAACATACTTAACCCAATAGGATCTGATACTAATTTTGCTGTTTTAAATCCCGTTCTGCATTTCAAAAATATGGGGTTAAATTTGTAATGATACCTTAATTATTTGTTTTGATTTTTATCAAATACATTGCTTTGTGGCATTATACAGTATTTTAATATTGTCCTAAACAGGGGGGTTTTGCCATATGGACCATATTATTTTAAACATACTCTGAACATACACCCAAACAGTGCACAGCGCTGTTGCATCTCTTCTGTTTTCATGAGATCTATGAAACTTTGACTTCTGATTTTTTTTTATTCGTTTCTTTGGTTTTTGTGAAGATTCCTTCTTTTCCTCCCTCTTCTGTCAGTCTGGTCCCTTTCACTCCTTGTGGGGAGTAGGAAATAATCCTACTATTAAGACAAGGATATACGATCTATTTTTTTCCTGCCACGTTCACAGCAGTCCCCCTCGCTTGCTAAATGTTTTGTCCCGTCGACTCTTTTTCAGACCAGGTTATTAGGAAGTAGAATATTGATTATTTAGGATGAGATTTTCAAAGCTTGCCTAGAGGGTTAGGGTGTCCAATTAGAAATTAATGACCTAGAGGCAGCTTTGAAAATCCCACCTGTAGAGTTGAAGCTTTTAAATGAGTCTGAAGTTAAGAGTGCAGCCATAATGAGTGCACAAATGGTGTGATATTTTCCTGTGATTGGAAGGAGTGTTAAATAGCAGCTCTCTATCTTCGTGTCAAATAATTAAGGAACTTACCAGAAGTAGACTTCAGATCAGTAAACTGATCCTCTTTGCTTTGGAACAGGCTAACAGGCAGTTATTTAAAAATACTAAGGCACAGTACAGCCTTGGTAATGACAAGTTTTGTCTAGGAAGTCCTGTTGTATCTGTTTTGTGAAGATAGTTAATCAGAAACTTTGAAATAAGCCTAGAGCAAGAATAAAAGAAGGAACATAGATGTAGATATTTTTTTTCCAATGAAGTAATTGAAAAATATTTTTTTGTTATTTTTAAGATGTAAAAGTAATAGTATCTCAGCTATGAGAATAAAACTAAAGCAAGGCTCTTGTGTGCCAAAGATTTTTTTTTTTCTTTATTTAACGATTCCAAGGGTATGGCAGGTGAATCCATTTAGCAAGTCTAATGACTGGAAAGTGGAATGTTTTTCAAATAGCATGGATGAAACGATCTGTAGCCCATCAGCGTACAGCTGGAATGATGTCATACACAGTTATGCTTTAATTCTTCCTGCATTGCTAAAGGGGGAACGGGGGCTGTAATATCCTCAGACTGCCTTGTTGAATGCAAATCTTCAAGCTGGAAATGGAGTGCCTTCTCTTTCTCCACATGACTAATGTTAATTTCTTTAGCAGAAAAAAATTTAAAATGTCTCTCTAATGGTAAATTACCATTTATTGTAAATGTGCCACATAAAGGAAGTAATAAGTCATTATTATTGACCTATTACTGCTCTTTCTGTTTTACCTCTAATTAAATAAAAATGTGCACTTTGAGTTAATATGCTTTTTGTTTGAATATTCTTTTATTAGTCCAGAACTGGTGCTGATACTCTAACATGCTGTAGTAATCGAAGCTTCCTCCTAGATTTTGCTTAAGCTGGGGGTGAAGTTGCTCTCCTTTAATTGGATTCCAGCACCCCATTTCTCTCTTTTTGAGGCTTCTAGTCCCAATAGCATATTGTTACTTGGTGTTTCTAGTCACTTGTTTCCTCCTCAAGCACAAATGTGGGAGTTTTTCTGTGGGGAGATAGTGCCCTACTGAGCTAATGATACCTTAAAATAAGTTAGTGTGTAGTATTGATGGAGTTTGCAGTCCTGAGGGATATGGGTCAGGTGAAGAGTAAAGTCAGGACCCTGAATTTTAGGAAAGCAAAATTCCAGCTCTTCAAGGAGTTAGTCAATAGGAACTCCTCAGAAACTGCCCTCAGGGACAAGGTAGCAGAACAGAGCTGGCAGATCTTTAAGGTTGCTTTCCATGGAACGCAAGAGGTCTCAATCTCAATCTCCAGGTGTAAGAAATCAGGAAAGGAAAGTAAGAGACCAGCGTGGCTGAGTCAAGACCCGCTGGTCAAACTAAAGGGCAAGAAGGAAATGCACAGGCAGTGGGAGCAGGGACAGGTATCCTGGGAAGAGTATAGGGACGCTGCCGGTTGTGTAGGAATGGGTCAGGAAAGCTGACCCCATTCAGCTGGAGCTGAACTTGGTGAGGGATGCAAAGAATAATAAGAAGGGCTTCTGCAGGTACGTCAGCCAGAAAAGGAAGATCAAAGAACGTGATAGGCAAAACTGGCAAACTGGTAACAACGGTCAAGGAGAAGGCTGAGGTACTCAACAACTTTTTTGCCTCAGTGTTCACTGGCAACCTGTCTTCCCACATCTCTCAAGTGGATGGACCACAAAACAGGGACTGGGGGAGCAACGTCCCTCCCACTGTAAGAGAAGATCAGGTTCATGACCACCTGAAGAACCTGAGCATGCAGACGTCTATGAGACCAGACAAGATGCATCCCAGATTCCTGAGGGAATTGACTGATGTAGTTGCCAAGCCACTCTC